>NC_067457.1:3639517-3863009 GCF_025434085.1 Hippocampus zosterae
CTTTTTTTGTCTTAAAACACTCCACTTCAAGAAAGAGCTCACGTCCAAGAGACAAATATGAATATTTACATCAATCTGACATGACACCTACACGCTAGCACTAAAAAGAACCACAAGATACTTTTTTTGTCTTCTATCACAATAACATGCTGCAAGGTGCTGCGCTTCAAAGCGTTACAATTATTTTTTTTCTCCGTTTTGTTATCATTATTATTATTATGATCATTATTATAATTATAAGAACGCTTTCACCTCCATATGCAGCGGCTGCAGAGGTTGGCCATGGCGGGTGTGGAGGTCGGGGGTCTTGGCTCAGTTGTGGAAGGCGCTTGCGCCTGTCACCAGGCTCATGCTCTTCAACTTATTGTCCTTCTTCCACTTCATCCTGCGGTTTTGGAACCAGATTTTGATCTGTCTCTCGGAAAGACACAACGCGTGCGCGATCTCTATTCGCCTCCGTCGCGTCAGGTAGCGGTTGAAGTGGAACTCCTTCTCCAGCTCCAGCGTCTGGTAGCGGGTGTACGCGGTCCGGGCGCGCTTGCCGTCTGGTCCGGTCATATCTGAGAGGATCAAATAAGATTTCGATTTGGAAATTCACTCGAGAAACGCCTGGCAGGTTTATTTACCGTGGCTGATGTGCAGCTTCCTCATCCAGGGGAAGATCTGGGGCGCGTGGCACTCGTTGGCGGCGGGGGCGGACGAGGTAGCCAGGCTGGGCTCCTGCGCCCGTTGAGCGGCGCCCGAGCCCGAACCGCGGTCCTCGGTGTCGGTGGCTGCGGCGGCGGCGGGGTCGTCGATGTCCGTGAATCCGCCGTTGTTGGCGCTTTTGGTGGCCGCCGAGGTGTTGCTCCGCTCGCACGCCGGGGAGGGGCTCTTCACTTCCCGCGGGTCCCGGCCGGCGGTGGCGCACGACGGCGGCGGAGGCTGCACCGATTCCGGGGACGACAGCGAGCAATTGGGCGTCTGGCGGTAGCCGAAGCCCCGGGCGTCATCCCCGAAGTGTCCGCCGCCGCCACCGCCGCCGCCGCCTCCACCGCCGGCGCCTCCGCCGCTTGTGGCTCGGTTCACGGTTAGGTCCATGCCATTGTAGTTGTAGCCGAAGGACCCGGAGTGCATGGTGCCAGGGTCTCTGAAGGAGCCGCTCACTGCGCCGTTAGTCCCATAATTTAGTAACTGATAGTCGGAGCCATTTGGGTAGCGCCCTGAGAACGAGTTTACAAAGTACGAGCTCATTTGCTTGCTTTTTTAAAGCCTCGATTTGTAGATCTTTGTCGCTATAATCCTTGTGTGCTTGCACGATTTATGGACGCAATCATGAATTATAAGCAATGAAGCCCTACTGTACTTTGCCAGGTATGCCGCCAAATATGGGAGCGCGCTCGGGAATCACGTGCCTTTGTTGACCAGTCGTAAATCCTCACTGATGACTTCAAGAGGTAATTCATGCTCGCCGCTTACAAATGATGACGAAATAATGGTCGTTAGGCTCCAGTCAATGGTGCCTCCCCGCTGCGCGTACCGGCATGGCCGCAGCGGGGCGAGGGCGCCATCTCGCGGCCGGATAGGGAAGCGGCCTCCGTCTTGTCACGGGGCCTCGAGAGTCATCCGTCATCCGATTCGACACTCAATGCGGCTCTACCTCGATTGTTTCAATCCTCACACTTAGTCTGTCATACGTAATATTTTAAATGAAACCCCCAAAAAAGAAAAGCAGTCTTTCCGTTATACATCAAAAGGCCTTTTATTTCTATGTACATTTTTTTTTCCTGAACAAAATATTGCATCATACACGTTATAGCAATAAATAATGACATGGTGATAAAGCTGACATTTTATGTACAGGCTGGAAGAACAAGTACAACACGTGCACGTACAGAGGCCAACAACACGACGTACATACGGGGAACGACATAGTCCAAAAAAGCACTACAAATTTCTGTACATGTTTGCATAGTCCCTAAACCAAGACAGAGCACACAGAGAGGTCTAAAAGCAGCTCTAGAAGATAGTACGCCACACATGAATAATATCTACAGCATATTTTGTACACGTCGACTGTCCTTCTTTCTTTTTTTTTTTTAACTCTTCTTCTCCGCCTGCTCCTCCTCCTCCTCCTCGGGCGTCTTTGGCGGGTTGAGCAGCTTATTCTCCTTCTTCCACTTCATCCTGCGGTTCTGGAACCAGATTTTGATCTGTCTCTCGGTCAGGCACAGCGCGTGCGAGATCTCTATCCGGCGCCTGCGTGTCAGGTAGCGGTTGAAGTGGAACTCCTTCTCCAGCTCCAGCGTCTGGTAGCGGGTGTACGTCTGGCGGCCCCTGCGACCGCTGGTGCCGAACGGGCCTGCGTGCGGACGGACGGACAAACACACACACACACACACACACACGCGCGATTGGGTCACGCTTTTGTTTTGATCGTGCGGATACACGATTTGCATTGCGCGCGCATCGGGATGAAGTGTATTTAACCTTTTCATTTTGTATAGAGAGATAAAAATAACAAAATTAGGGTTATTTTTAACCCGGTAGTTTTGAAGGGGTGATGGATACTTCTACGGTTCCAGTTAAAACATAAGGCAAAACCGGGCTATAAAGACAAGAAAAAAAAATCGAATCATCTGACAATGGTAACATTTAGCACTCGAGTACGGTGAGGTACAATTATATCGAATGTAAACATTACGCGCATATTTGCAACGTCAGGCAAATACGTATTAGTGCGCATGCCTGGTGCTGCTGCGTCCATTTTACAAACACGCACACTTCTAGATCAATGCAACTCTCGTTCTTTTGCTGAATTGATTTAAAAAAAGATAATTTTACATGCATGTAAATAATGACATCATATAGTATACGTGTGTTAACAGACAGAATTGCATTAGTCCACGCTGGAAGAGTATTTTTAACGCGTTGTAGTTTCACGTCTCCGGCTACTTTTTTTTTTTTTTTACTTTTCGTGTTCCCTAGCAGTCACGACAACTGTTTGTTTGGCTCTTGCAGGCCCGTGTGCGTGTGCGCGCGGTTCAACGCGCATCTTGAGGCGCACGAAGCAAACGTGCCGAACCAGGACAAACACGCGCGTGGGAGCGTGTGCGTGCATGCGTGCGTGCGTGCGTGCACGTGTATGCTACTCACCGACCGAGCAGGCGTTCATCCTCTGCATCCACGGGTAGATGAGCGCGGAGGACTTGTCGTCCACGCTCATGCCCGCGCCCTGCTCCCCCACGCACTCGCCTTTGCGCTGCGCGTGCTCCTGAGCCCCAAAGAGCGGCGGCGGTGGCGCGTCGTCCCGGCCGGAGAAAGCGCACGACCCCTCGGCGTCTTTATAGAAGCCCCCCGCCGGGTTGAAGTCGCACGGAGCCCCGCCGGCGGCCCGGCTGTAGATGGCCGTCTGCTGGTAATAAGAAGCCGGGTAGACTTTGTCCTGCACGGCGGCGGCGGCGGCGGCGGCGGCGCCTCCATAGGTGGCCGCGCCGGAATAGTGCCTCAGCGGGTCGCTGTATCCCGACGTGTAGAGGGGGATCTGGCCCAGGAGAGAGTCCTGTCCTCCCGGCAGAGACACGGGGAAAGTTGAGTTGACAAAATAGGAACTCATTGGGTGGACAACGGGGCGCACTCCGGAGGAAAATGATTTGTTGTCTTTTATAGTCCAAGTGCTTTTGCCATTACTTTATCGGAGATTTGCCTTTTGCTGAGAGGAGGGGGGTGGTTGTGAGGTGCCACTGAACACAGAGGGGAAATGTACCATCTGATCCACCTCTGGCCAATCACCGGCGTCCGCGCGTGCACGGCTGCGCCCGTGGGGGGGCTCTTGTTGCGCGCACCGGGTCCCGGGTGCCTCCAAATCGAGTGCGTGGAAAAACGAACGATCGTTAGCGTGTAGGACATCGTCATCATCGCGCGTTCAACTCCAAAATTCCGTCCAAATCATCAGCGCCAAATCATCACTCGGCACGCCAATCATCCCGATCGCGTCTTTGACGGGAACGCCGATCGATGACATCATTAGCGACAACATGATTGTTTTGATGTTTTTCTTTCACCCTGATCGATGAGGCCAGATTGCTTCAATGATCATCAATTGCTCCCCGAAATGAATATTGTGACGTTTACACTTCAATTCATCCTGGATGCAGACATTTTTCCAACCAAAAATGCAAATCTCGAATGCACCATCGATCCATTGAGTCGTGTGGAATATTTAGTAAAACACAACACAAACGATTATAACGAGGCAGCATTAAAAACACCAAAACAACAAACACTATTTTAAAAAACAACAATATTTCAGGTTATTCATATGCAGGCCACAGCAGCCAAGATGGCGACTGCAGAACGACATCAATCAAGTTTGATATACAGTACATATTCATATTTACTGTTGTTTTCATCAGTTCAAGAAGCCTTACTATCCTCACGTTACATTTTTAGGGTGTTTTGTTTAATTTTTTTACTTCACAAGGCCACATTTTTATACTCTTTACTTCATCCCGCTCATCTTAAGAACAACACATAATCGACAACGAAGCTTCGTGAATATTTCTTTTCCCAGATTGTTTTTGAACGCCACACACAGAGCAAGCATATTTCACAGCGAAAATAAACCCATCCAAAATTCTCCAACCACAAACTCGATCCTCATGGACAAAATGGACCTGCGCGTGCTCGCTTCACCTGGCAGCCCCCCGGGGCCAGGCGTGCACGCGCCTTTAATCACAATATCTCCTTTTTGATATGCACCGCAGCATCGTTCCTGCTGCACATAGCAACAAAATACCCCACCACCACCACACACACACACACGGGCCTTACCTTACTGTTGCATCCATCAGCCGTGGCACCGTGTGCCCCCCACCGAACGGGTCCAGTTTTCTCCAAGAAGGTCCAGTAGAATCCCACTTTGCACAGGCCGCCATGACACCTCACGTATCCTCAGTATAAAACACAACAGTCCACTTCCGGGCCTTAATCCAAATCCTTTCCAGTTTTGGGCAGTTTTAGTCCCAACGAGCGCACGCAAAAATAAAAAAAAAGGTGCTGCGATAAGCGCGGGGTTGTATAAGAAGCAAGAAGCAGCTTGCACGACGAGCCGTTGGGGAACAAGAAGTTGTCATTGTGGCCGTGCACATGATCCCGCAGCAGCCAATCCCCGAGCCGCACAAGTCGTAAAACTTGCAACGGCAAAGTTGTAAATTTTCATAAAGTGCAGCCCTTTAACGTGCGCCATTTTCAGTCTCCTCCGAGCCCGGAAATAATATTCAAATATAGAATGAAGATACGGAAGAGTCACTTGTTTTATTTTCGACATTTCGTGCAGGAGATGGGGAAATCGGCCATCAAGGTTTGGTTTTGAACAAAGCAAAGGTATAAAAAATACAGTAAGTGTAGCCAGACAATAATAAAATTAAAATGAAGGCTTACTAGAATCCTATTAATTCCATCAGTCACAAATTCTGAAGGCCGGAATTTTCTGCTTGTAATTTTCACATTTTATTCTTTTTTCCCGTTAAAGTCAAAAAGTTCCTCCTGCTTGGAATCGCATTAAATTCCCCGTAGATGTCTTCAAAATGTTCTGTTCATAATTCTCAATATTTTGGACTTCTCATCATTTGCCTCAAATGTCTTTTCCAGCCGTGGTCCAGCATGAAAGAGGATTTCCGGAATTTACACACGCAATAAAACCATAAATTCCTCAAACACATTCCACCTTTGTGTCCCTTTCTTTTTTTTAAAGCCCCCCCCCCACCCCACCCCAAAAACTCTCAGGAAATAAGGTCAAAATGTTCGCAAATGAAGACGTCAAATCTGAAACGCATGCTAATTAATTCAAGTGGAATTATCGTTACAACATATTTTATTAAAGAATGCCCGAATTATTTTCTCATCGAGGGCAATCTTTTTATTCGTTTTCTTTTATCGCTGAGTAAAAATACAAAGTCAATCTTAAATATTTTGCACAGCACAAAAATCGATTTCGTTTCAAAAAGGACTATTTAGCCCTCATTTTCTACAATACTAAAATACATTTTTTTAGTATTTTACAAGTGTTGTTGTGGCCAATTTGTGGCGTTTTTGTTGTTGCTTGTTTTCGGCGCGCACAAAGCAGCTGACAAACGTTGTAAAGTTTTATGGCCTCTGACAAAATGCTACCACGTGGATTTTCATTTAATAAAAAAGGTCAGAGTAGGAAAAAAAAATGCAATATGATACACGAGTCGTAAATTGCTTCCGATATAAGACGACATTTTCTTGAATTAGAAATAGCCTCATGATGACGACAATGTCCCATTTAATTCATTTTTTAGTTGTTTATCAAATTTGGAAAGGCCATTTCTAGACCAATTTTTGCAATAACGACCTTAATTCATATGAATTAAATATGAATTGATTTCCTTATTCCCATTGAGTGGTTTATGCCTTGAGGTCTGTTTGTGTTTTAATTAGCACCCCCACCCACCCCCAGAAAAAAAAGCAACATTAAAAAAAAAAACTCTTTCAGTGTATTTTGACTTTGTTGGAAATTAAGAACGGTGTTGGGTCTCCGGTGGCCCCCCCTTCCCCCTTCAAGGTCCCTCACCGTGCTGGGTGGGGTGGGGGGCATCGGGCAAGTTGAGGTCTCCGGAGCAAAGGGGGTCGCGTGGAGGTAACCAGGAGGCCCGCGTGCAGGTTCGCCGTGTCGCGTTGCGCTAAGGGGCAACGTCCTTTGGCGACCCCCGTCACAAGGGCCCGCTGGTCAGAGATCCTGACGTTTTGCAAGCGGGGCCCTGCAGGCAATATACGGGCACAGAGATACCTCGTTACTGTACTTGAGTATTTTTGAGTATTTCACTGCAAATAAATAACTTGCATTTGGGAGGAATGGGGGGATGGGGGGGGGGGGGTTAAAACAATTATTTAAATTAAAACAACATTTTTAATATATAAAAATGACTGAAATTGATGCAATAATGTTAGTTCAGTAGTTTGCTCCAAAACAATTTCCGGAGTTGTTTTTACTTCTATCTTTAAGTGGGGGTAACAATGCAAATACAAAGGAGACACGATGAACTCTATAAACTCTTATTTCTTTGTTGCGATTTTTTCCCCCCACTTAGGTACAGCATATGAGTACTTTTTTATTTTCTTGTGACTTCACTGCAGCATGAATAAAATAAAAATTAAAAAAAAAACAAAGTCCGGTAGTTCCTCACCTGCTCCAGGGACCCTGACAGCATTCATGGTCCATTCTTTGCTTTTCACTTTTTGGCTGGCTTCTGTCTCAAGTGGGGTGTGAAAATTCTTGATGGTACTCGAAGGCCTCAACGAGCTCTTGGGGGACAATGCAACACACTTTGGAATCAGAATGAGTCATCGGATTCATCCTGAACCCTTCTGACTAAAATACAAAATAAGAATTTGCTCCTCTCATTTTCTATTGATGTGCATTACTTTTTGTTCTGCTCAACAAACAGCTGGGAGTGCAAATAAGACTGCGGCTGCTTGAGGGCATTACAGGTCTTTATAGTTTCAGCATTTTCCCCATTTGGCTCGCAAGACAATGCGAAACATCATAATAATAATAATAATAATAAAACACTACTAATAAAAAGGTACCACTGCATCATATAATGTGAGCACATTAAGAAAGGAAAGAGACCATGTTTTATAAGCAATGATTCAACATTTAGGACAAGCTGTCTGAGGTGTGTTGCTCGCGATTTTCTGGAATTTTGCCATGGATTGGAGGGAACCCCCCCCCCCAACAATTACAAATACAAAAAAAACAATGAATCCAACGCAAATGTTCAAGCTTTGTATTTCTTATCTTGGCAATTTGGTGTCAAGCCATTTGAAAAGCAATTGATTTTTGGTAAAAACAGCCCAAGGGAAATATGAAATGCAAAGAGAAAAACAGCAGCTTTTTTTTTTTTTTTTGCATCGCTGTGGTGGATCAGTCATATCAAAACATATGATCCAAGACAAGAAACATCTGTGAAATTATTATTTTCTTTGACAGGAAAACATACATTTCAAGTTCCACTTGAGTTGAGACCATAAATCTTGCCCACGCATGCACACATATTTCCAAATACAAACATTCCACCTCCTCCAAGATCAGAAAACCCTCTGCTCAAATAAAGAAAAACATTTGCAGGCTCCAAAGTCTCCGTCAAAACCACAGGTGGCGCTATGTCACAGATTTATGGGGTGGGTGGGGAACTTACACCAGTGGGCCTGCTATGAGATTCTAAAAACCCTCGAGAAATTATGTGTGTGTGTGTGTGTGTGTGAGCATGCACAGAATAACATCTCCTTTTATTCCCCGCATTTAACTCATAATAATAAATGTCCAATCTTATTACTGTTGTTGATTCTTTGTGTCAGTCACATACCTGCCTGGATGTCAGAATGCAGGATGATGCCTTGGCCTTTGAAGGAAGCGGCGTCGAAGCGTCGAGCTGTGGCGAAAAGTCACGGTGAGTCAACGTTGATGTTTGGGCGAGGTGTTCACAGACGAGCAAGTCACCGTTAAATTTTGCTTTGTGACACGCGGGCCTTGCTGGCTGGGATTGTTGGCGTCACGGCCCTCCAGCTGCAGCAGCTGGCGGATGTGCTCGACCAGGCCCAGGTCCAGCAGCAGCTTCTTCCTCTGGATCAGCGCCTTGACCCGTTCCTCTTCTTCCTCTTCGTCATTCTCCTCTTCCACCTCACAGGTTTTGATTGCAGCAGGAGGCTCCAGGAGGGAAAAAAATATATATACAGGTATATATTTTGATGGGGTGAGCTGCACATGTATTATCAATAACCCCCGAAGAACATTGTCACTTTTTTATGACAAGCTACCCGTCCAAAAAAAAAAAAGCATTTTTATTGCAACAAAATACTAATTTGTGATTACGAAATACTAAATTGTGGCCAGGATATGCTCATTTTAGCCTTGACATAGGTGTAACGTCTGCACCAAAAACTAATTTGTGACCGATGAAACACTAAATTGTGGCCCTAATGTGCAAATTTTGGCAAAGAAAAATGCGCAACCTGCACACAAAAATAGTGATTTGTGATCACAAAAGGCTGATTTGTGGATGAACAATTTGCACGTCAGGGTAAACAAATGGCGCGCATCTTTGGATTAGGTGCATTCCATTTGCTTATTTTGTGGCAGCAAAATAGGTATCTTGTGTGTAATTTGTTGACACTAAATATGTATATAATATGTAAATATGCGCACAAATTACTAAAAATTCAGGCAAAGAAATTTAAATTTGAGGCCTCAAAATAGCCCTAATTTGCATGCAAGATACTAATTGGTGGCCTAGAAAACTGTATCTCGGAGCCACAAAATACTAACATGTAAACACAAAATACAAATTTGACGCCATGAAATAGGTGTAACTAATTTCTGGCTCTATTTTCATTCCTCCCCAAAAAAAACACTTGGTACAAACGGAACACACATTTTGCAAGAAACTTGACCTTTTCTAAAGATGGTACACGCCAGGAATGAGCATATTATTCCAAATTAGTGTTTCACGGCCTCACATTATCATTTTTTTTTTGCAGATGTTATTTCTGTAGTGTGGCCACAATTAAATCCCGCCCCCCACCCCGCATGTCATGTCTGGGGCTCTGTACATTTGCATGCGGCGGCACTAAAAGTGAGCGAGCATCATCTGGCTCATTTGAATGCTGCCAGTGGGGTCAAAGAGAAGGCCAGCAATTTATCCTGGGACAAAAGAGCGCATGGACGCCCTCTTGCGGCGGCTTCGAAGTCTTACCGGGTAGGTGGCGGGGGGCCTGCGCGGTGCCGCTCGAGGTTTGGGCCGTTTGGGGCGCTCCCCTGCCGTTTCGCCCTGAGAGTCCCGATGCCGGGCAAAGGTCACGGTCCTCTGCCTGTCAAGCAGCTCCTGTCGTAGTTGCCTGTGCATCGACGGCTAAGTCATCATTCAGTTCAACTGGACAAAATTTCAATCATGATACAATAAAGAAGATGATATGCGTTTTTTTTGCGGTATTTTCTGAAGTTGCAAACGGAAGGCTGGACCAACCATTTTTTATTTTCATTTGTAAACGTGAGTGTCTGGTTTTATAATAAATTCAATTTTTTAGAATTTAATTATTCTTAATGAATGAGTCGATATTTAAAAAAATATACAAACTCCTTCCAATTTTTTTATATTTAAAGAATTTAATCAGACTCATCCAAGTATGCATGTGTTCATAAAATAGTTTATAACATTCATTCTCATGGTCTTGTTAGGGTGTTTTTGTTTGTGACCAACAGGTGGCACTGTAGTGCTCTTCCTGCAGTGGCACACCTGTTTGTCACAAACAAAAACACCCCAACAGTTCTTATTTTATTTGTAACATGTTCAGTTATTTTTATGATTAATATTTTTAACCAGCTGTGTAGGATTGTAATCTTAAACGTTCTAAATCTGTATGATTAATTTAACTATCCATAATCAACCAAAAGCTGGCTGGTGTTCAGACGTACCTGCTGCACTCCTGTCGGGCTCTCGAAGCTTCCGTGGTCGGCACAAGCGAACTTCCCTGCATGAAGAACTTGTCGTACATGTCCGCTCCTTCCCTGGGGAAGATCCTCCTGAAGCCTCCCAGATGTTTGTTCTCGTATCTCTCCATCTGCTGGACCGTGGCCGCCTTGCACTTGTGCAGCTCCTCGGACCTTCAAGATCAAACACAAAGCAGAAGCTTGTGGATTCAAGTCATACTTCGGTCGCCATGCTATTTTGCTTTAGGCTGCCCGCCATGAAAGGGCCATTTTAAAACGTGCAGTTCAACTATGAAAATGTGCGCATAACATATTTTTTGGTCACCATATGTGATCTTGGGAGTATGCAAACAAACAAATACACGACGGGCATGCAACGTGAGTCAAACCTTGCCGCTCTGGACTGGCTGGCCTGCAGACGTTCCTTGGAGCACCTGCGCTCCTCCTTGATGATTCTGCTCCTGTTGCAGGCGTTCAAGTTGATGAGCAGCAGCGTGTCCAGCAGCAGGGCGTCCTTCACCTCGCTGTCCAGCGGTGAGTCGGTGGTGAAACTCGGTGAGTGGTTCACCTATCAATGTCACGGCTGTCCGTCAGCAACGTTGGCGACAGTCCCGAGGTTCTTTAAATTTTTGAATATGCGCAACATCGAGCTGTTTGGAGATGGTCTTAAAACCTTTTACCTTTAATACCCTCGTCTATAATTTTAAATTGAATTGAATCTCCTGCGACAACTGTCTACTTCGCATCCGCTGGTCCATGGTTCGTGCGGTACACTCTAGAGCAGCATGTCCAAAGTCCGGCCCGCGGGCCAAATCCGGCCCGCGGTCGACTTTCATCCGGCCCTCGGCCCCCGTCATAAAATCAGTGCCGTCTGGCCCGCAGGTTGGGCGCAATGGAACACGTGTTGCATTGACTGAGGTCTCGTCGACTGGTGAGTGATGTTTCATAGAGTACTGCTTCCCTCTAGTGGCTAAATGAGTAATAGCATTCACTAAATGAGTAATAGCATTTAGACACTAGAGGGCATCACTCACGAGTTAACAAGACATCACTCAGTGTTTATATTGACTGATATGTCATATTTCAAATTCCTGTTTCAAATGAACCAAAAGAAATTCTTAAGATTGTTGAAATTAAAATAAAAATGGAAATGTGAAACAGACTGGCTTACTAAAATTTGTTGAACAATATTGTTGTTCAATGTAAAGAATGTCAGCCAAGGTTGGCCCCCCGACATTTGACCACATAAAATCTGGCCCCCTTGGCAAAAAGTTTGGACACCCCTGCTCTAGAGGTACCTCGAGCAGCCAAGGCCGCATGCGCTCATCCAGCAGGACGTCGAAGCCGAGGATCTCGAAGCAGGCGCTGGTGGCGGCGTGGTTTGGGAAGCACGCGTGGTAGTTGTGCTTGAGGATGGGCTGCACGGCGATCAGCGTCTTGATGATTATGTCCTCGATGTTGTCCCAAAGTTTCGCCGCGTCGGCGCGCGCCGCCTCCAGCTGCCGGATGAGCGTGGACAGCTTCCTGGAAGAACCCGAAGCGCCCTGGTGAGAACTTTTCTTGCTTGTTTTACCCTCCCCGTTATAATGGCAAAGCACCGTTTGCTGCCAGTGCGGTCATCATGGATGAAGTTCTCCTGGTGCTTGTTGATGGAGTAGTTGGTCAGGTGCATGCATACTTCGTCCTAATGAGGGAAATAGAACGTTACCAAACCGTATTTGCAATGCTGCGGTAATACGAAAAGCACTTCGGCTACTCTCCTCGTGCAACGAGTGATCGAGTTGAGAACTTTGGTCCTCACCATGTTGCTGAGCGCCGGTTCCAGGTACTTGGTGGTGCAGAAGCGGGCCAGCCCCTCCTTGAATAGGAAGATCCTGAGCGGGTCACATGACGTCACCAGCACGTAGATACGCAAGTCGAACTTGTAGCCGTCCATGATTAAAGGCTGGATTCAAGACATTTAACAATTTGAGTATGTGTCCGTGTGGACAGGTAAGGGTCTTGAGTCAGATGATTGAACTCGAGTCCAGGACTTGGTACTCTTTTTAAAAACAGGTGTTTTGCACCTTTGTGGGCATGAACACAGACAACCTGATTTGCCGGCACCTCTCATTCCGTCCGTTGAAAGTACATTTATGACTAGATTGTGACTTACATACACAGCGGTTACAGCTTTAGCGTGAAACGCAGCATCAAGCAAAGATGCACGATATCCTTTACGGCCGATGTGAATGCGCAACTTGCTGTTCTCTAACCTTGGTACTACTGAAATGTTGGACAATTGGATCTGCATCCAAAAGGTTCACCCGTCATGGTTCCATAACGTTTTTAGTTCACGTGAGTAGTGCATGCAAACTTACTGTCACCTCTGATGTGTTGAGCACCCACCCTGGTGATATAGAGCTGACAGATCATGCGTTCTCCAGGATGAATGTCTCGACTGGACTTTGTCATGAAGATGCCCCGTCCCTGACAGCCTGATTCCGGCTTGCAGATGAAGGTGGCCTGCTTTCGGATGCGCGTGTACGATTGGAAGTCGCAGTAGCTACAAAAGAGAATGGAGGAAGGGGTCAATACTCCAGGTGGTTTTGTAGGGACGGAAACAACCAAACGCACTCTCCGGGAAGACACCACGTCCTGGGAAAGATGTTGTAGTCTTTCGGGAAGAGCTTCAACATGCGGTTCAAGTTCCTGGCCAGAGTGTCCTTGCGGCAGATCTCGATCATCCCGGGGAAATGATTGATCTTCTGGAATGCAGCAAACACATACGTGAAAGGCTTCGATGGATGATGCTGCAACTACTGCAGAAGGTATAATTCCATCAGAAATGGCAATTTATGAATGAATGAATGAATGAAGTTAATTCTGAGCGTCACAATGGGCTTGGAACCGTTCCGGGGTGTACTCGGCCTTTCATCCAAAGTCAGCTGGGATGGGCTCCAGCTGCTTTGTGAGGATAAGCAGTCTAGAAAATGGATGTCATTTTCAGAGACGATGTCATGGATTCAAAATGAGGCCTAAAATGCTGATCGATAAATCATTACAAACTTTTGAGCCGAGGTATGTGCCTTTCATATACAGTATGAATCTGGAATCCTTTTTGAATGATGAATGTCGTCTCAAAGAAGCGGCAACAAATCGAGGCTAATTAAATGTCTCAAGTTTGACTTTGGTCCTTTATTTTAGAACTTTTCCGGCGAGACTACCTGGTACTGCTTCATGGCCATGACCCTCTCCAGAGACACGGAGCAGTCGGACCACATCAAGGTCCAGTCGTCTCCGTCCGACGCCACTTTCAGGCCGTAGCGACGAGCGGCACGCCGCACTGACGTTCAAAATAGAAACCTGTGTTTGAGTGGGTATAAAAGATGTGTTCCCTTGTCTATTTGATGTCTTGTAATTCTTACCGCTTTCGTACTTGCAGTTGGTCAAGTTGACCCACACGTATCTGTAAGGGGTCCAAAGACACACACGACATGCAAAAAATGCATCCAGGAAGTAATAAATATATCGACTTAAAAAAAAAAATAAAAATAAAAACTTGTATTTAAAATTGTCAACAACTTTTTTTCCCAATATAAGGTGTTGTGTGGAGAATTTTGAATTTATAACAGAAAATGTGAAACTCTGAAGTGCTTTGAATGGCTCCCGAATGCAGCATGAGATCCTCTACCTCCTCTTGGGCTTCCTTTGCTTCCTTTGGACGTTTGGCGGTGTGCAACCTGACGTGCTTTGGGTTTGGGTGATGCTTGATGGTTGTCCTTCATTCTGCTGCTCGTCTTCAGGTGGCAGAGTCATCCTGAACACACAAATGTGACATATTGGATGAGAGCCCGGTTTGTTTTGGATGTGACACTGTCAGAGGGGCAGAGTATTCATTTAGGTATAATGCGCATACAATTAAAAACGTCTGTTACTGCACCTCTCATTTAGCTAAGTAAGCTAGAAAACAGTTTGGAACGAGCTCTCGCTATTATGTCGTGCAGTTATCCAAATGTAATGATTAAGATTGTCAAATGAATAGCTCTTCTGACGGTGCTCTGGTATTGGATGTTGTTAGTGTGTATAGAGTTGTGTACGTGACAAAAAGTTCATCAGCAGTGTATAATGGAGGCTAGATTGAATTCAGAGTGTCGTGTGACAAATGAATTGTAATTTGTACTCCAATACGATCCCACTGTACGTATGCAGACGTGTGTTCTTACTGTGAATCATTTATGGAGGCTAGGCGGGGCCTTTGGGAGCATCACAAAATGGGCCAGGTCGGGGCGATGGGTCAGTTTTGGGATCCAATGAGGTGGATAATCCTCAGCGTCTCTCTGGGGCGCCGGTCACCCTGCGTGATAACATTTGCTGGCTTTAGTTACACGGCAGTATTTGTGTTACCGTTTCACCTTCATCATTGCACATGGCGAGAAAAATGCATGTGTTCCATTCGGATGACATTGAACTAAAATGAGAATTTTTATAAATACAAATGTACACGCTGCTGTATAGTAAACCATGCCACAAATGTAAAAAAAAAGAATGACATTACATTTATCCCTTTCATGCATCAATAATGATAACCTGTAACCTGATAACATGATAAGATGTCCACTGTAGTAACCGCTGTCCCTGAAAGGGTTAAAATACATTGCTGCAAGAGAGAGTAAAAAGGTACTCAGCGCTGATTTTCCGCTTTACCTTCAAAACTCAGATGATTCATTTATTTCAGCATCCGAATGCCCTCGTGTATGTTTTTCAGTCACTCGCCTTCGCCTGCATGGCCGAGCCGACGCAAAAGGGGATGCCAAATTGCGTCAAGATAAAGCCCTAAGCCACCGTCTCCAGGAGGAATGGAAGCAGGCGTCATGTTGTCATGGCGAGCTCGGGCCAGATGAGCATCGCTGGGATTTGTTGAGCAATTTGAAGGTGGTAGAATAAAAAAAATCTGGTGCACACTTGATGGAGAGATGAGAGAGGATAAAAAGTTATTCCACATTTGTGAACATGCAGGACAATAATGAAAGATATGACTTGCACATTACATGTCTCGCATAGATGCAAGTCAGTCACTCTGAACAAATGAACAGAGCAGCTTCAAGGTACACTACACAAATGTTGCTAGGGCAACCAACATCTTAAAAAAACAACACATTCACCATTGTCATGCTAGTGGTGCCGATATTCTTATAAAGACTTGGACCTACTATGGTACTGTATTTTAATGACAGTCATTACAGTGGTACCGGGAGTGCTCAGTATTTTTTTCGTGATTAGTATTGTTATGATCATTTGAATCAGGAGACAAATAAATTAAGATTTGGAACTGAAGAATCAGCATTATTTACCAAGAAAGGTCCAGTCGCTTCCGTTGACATTTACCATTACTGTATCTTTATTTCAGGGGAACGTCTTTGACTAGCCTCAGTTTGAAAAAGTTACCATGAAAACTGTCATGGTGGGTAATAAAATGCATTTTTTTAAGTGTTTCAGACACATGGTTAAATCAACATCGAGGTAGAGTCGAAACCATTAAACTGAACATCCCTGCACTTGACGGATAATCATTCGCAGGAATTGTTCCCTAAAAATATCACAAGGATAACTACTTCACACGCATGTATCCTGTTTAATGAGGTTGTAAACTTTGCGAAAGTAAAAGGTTAAACCGCCACCATGTTGCCTTGGAAACCAAATGCTGCAACATCCCTATGGAGACCAACGGCTTTCACTTTCGACACCGCTCTGCAGCAAACAAGTTAGCATGTTAGCTTGAAAAAGGCTTTGAACGTTACAAACCTGCTCTGGTGGAGTGTGTTTACCGTCGCTTGTCGGTAACGGCTGCGGCGTTGCTGTTCTTGACACTCACACGAAGTCAAATACGAAAACAAGTCACCAAAGTTTCACGCTCACATTGCCGCTTTTGCTGTTAGCCAATCACCAACAGGGAGACGCTGGCCTTCGTCACTCTAATTGGATGTTGGCTTGCTCTTCGCTGATTGGTCGTTGGTCCCCGCTGGCCTTCATGGGAACTGGACCGACAGGGTTATGCTTTAATTTTAAGATATTTTATATTTCATGGTTATAAAATGCCTGAAAATTACCCTGTATATTCTTACAAATATATATTTACTTCTTTAATCCTCATATTGAAAATGTACCTTGAAATGTACTACAACTTTTTTATATTTTGTTAGTTATGTTGTTGGTTTGAAAAATATTTGAACTACTGTATTAAAGAATATCTACACAATTTTTACAATATTGCAAATCTAAGAATGTTCAAGTATACATTCACTAAAAGTATGAGACTAACTCCGTACTTTTATCTTTAATTAATTTAACTGTCTTGTATGTATTATTGTGACTCTTAAAAATGAATTACATTAAAATGTAAAAAAATAAAATAAAGCAAACATATTGTCCACTAGTAACAATTTTCTAAATTAATGCGGTAATAAGTAGAGTCTCTACTTATTTTGCAATTTGTCTCTACTGTAGAGACACAAATTGCATTAAACTAAAATCAAATAATGAATAAAAGTACTGTTGCGAAATGAAACGTCCTCTTTTTGTATATTTTTAGAATAACATGAGAGTACAAATACGTTGAAGTATATTTTGTCAAGGTAACAGCAAAAATATAAATACTGTATACTATACGCTGCAAAGGATCGTGTATTTTTTTTGTTGCATTTGTCTCCCTCCAGTGGCATAAGTAGTGATTTACATATACAATTATCCTGTCGCAACCCAGCCATGCAACGGGCTAGTGGCGCAATGGATAACGCGTCTGACTACGGATCAGAAGATTCTAGGTTCGACTCCTGGCTAGCTCGATATTTTGTCCTGTGATAGAATTTAAAAATGGCCTTCGACCGATACGTGATCTGGCGAAATGATCCCGTGGCTTCATGGTTAAAGTTCACTTTTAGCTGCCGGAACACAACTCGTTCAGAAATAAACACACATTCAAGGTGTCCGTGAACGCACCGGATTAGTCACATATCCAAGTGACTACACACGTCGGACGCAGTGACAACAACAACAACAAAATGTAAGTTTTATCCACTCCCCCAAGCTTTACGTCGTCATCTCAGCTCTTGTTGTTATTCAATTATTTATTTGTCACCGTGACGCTTTATGACAAACGCGTTCCTGATCTTACAGGTGACTAAATGGCGGCGGTTGTTTATACGCTTGTTGCGTGTTCAGTGCAAACTTTTATGTTTGTTTTTTTAAACAAGTGCAGACTAGACTGCAAAAAGGTAGAAGTCAACGAGGGGAAAGAGCGTTTTAAAAGAAGTGTCATGTTACCGTTATGTCTCGGTGACACCTGTTGTCTTCACTCACCTCAGCCTTATAACTGCGTGCATTTTATTCCAGTATGCACAACTCCACCAGCGGCTTCTCCCAGGTGGTGTTCAGGGACATCCCGCACTCGTACCCTCCAGCCACCTCCGTCAGCTGCTGCTACACTCTCGCTCCACACTTCCAGCCCAGTCCACGCGACTGGGTGGGCATCTTTAAGGTGGATAATTTATTATTTTTCGTAGACGTGGCAAACAAGCGTTTTAACATTCCGATCTCAAATGATCCTTTCATATAGTAATGAATGGGAATGCAATTACTCCGTTCCAGCCCCACATTGTGCTCCTTTTTGTTGTAAGTCCCTTAGCCACAAGGGGGTGTATTATACAGCAATGCAGAAACATGAAGTTTCACAACTGGCTGAAGATGGAGTATAGTTGTTTTTTTTTTTTTTTGCAGCGGATAAAAAAATATATACAGTATATGCATATCAGTAAAATGGTCCTGCTAGTATGTGCTTATTAGCCAACAGAGGGCAGGAGAGAGAATACAGCCATACAGATTTTTGCAGAGGATAACTAATATATCTGAGTAAAGCTTTTTTCTGCTTTTTTGAGCACTTCCTGCACACTGAGCTGTGTTCTCCTTTTGATTTTTCCAGGTTGGGTGGAGCACCATAAAGGACTATCACACATTTGTGTGGGTGGAGTCGTACGGGGACTCGAGCCAAGAACAGTCATTGAAGAGGCATGCTTATTTTAAAGGTGGGCCACCCCTTTTAGATTTTATTGCTTTAAAGTCATCCACTTTGTTGTGTGGAGCTCCTTAACATCAGCATTCAAGCTCTTTGTGTTGTCTAAAGTCAAACAACATTTTTCCCCATAGCAAAAAAAAAAAAAATCAACTGATTAAATTTCTTATGACAGATTATTACCTGCCCAAGGATGAGTTGGACTTCTATCAGTTCTGCTACGTGGACAGCTCGGGTCAAGTGTGTGGCGCCAGCACACCCTTTAGCTTCAAAGCGCAGGATGTCAACAATGAGCAAAGTGCGGCAAACAGCTCAGACGACCTGCTGGTCATTACCACACAGGTACACACACACACGCACACAGATTAGCTTCAGACTTTATACAAGTGAATGTGTTGGGAGACAAACGTGGGGTCAGCTGACTCCAGATCAGAAGGTTGTGTGTTCAAGTCACATCGGGGTCAGCAGCTTATTTTGTGCGGAACCAGGAACAAGTGGAGCAGAGCAATCGGGAGATTGCGTCGCTGAAAGACGAGGCCCAGTGCATCCAACAGCAAAATGCAGAGTTGGAAAAAGCTCTGCGGGAGGAGAGACGAGAAGCCGCCATCATCAAGGTCTTAACACGACGTCAGTGATCGTGACGGACGGACGGGCGCCAGTTGACCGTTTGCTTCACAGGACAAACACGATGAACTCGTGTCAGAACTGCGTCAGACGAAAGAGCACAAAGAGAGTCTTCTGTGCACTTTGCAGGAGCAACATGAAGAAATCCAACATTTAAAGGTTTTAATGTGCCCGTTATGCCCAAAGAAGCCTTTGACCGTGTCAACATTCTGCTGTGTCTTTTATCCAGGAAGAGATGTTGGTCCACATGGCCAATCAGGTGGAACTTCAGAAGCAGAACCTTCCTGAATGCACACAGTCAGATCCAAATTCAGGTGATGACAACGGACTGTTGCTACAAACTGAGGTACGGAAAGGAGGAAAAAAAAAAGGCCAGAACATGGATTCAAAACTCAAATCGCAGAAATGTCAGGCAGACATGCTAACCACTCATCTGATTTTCCTATACATTATAGTTTATATTATACAAGCGTTCTTTTTTTTAAATTGGTCTTCTAGCTGCAACTCCGAAAAGCTCATGCGGTGATTGCGGACAAGGATGCCGTGATCAAGGAGGAGAAGAACTTGTCATCCATGTTGAAGCGCCACAACCAGGAGCTTGCTCAAGAGAACCAAGTAAACGGCACCTTTTACTGAAACGGAAGTTGCATATTTTGCCGCCGCTGTCCTCACGGTGGCGTCAATTTTGTCATTAGAAACTCACACGTGAGATTGAGGAGCTGCGCAGGACTGTGGATGAGCTTCAAATGCGTACGAGCACCCACTCGGAGGAGCAGAATGCCACCACCACGACCCACTGTGCCACAACACAGCCGGATGCTGCGGAGGCATGTGACCTGTCATATGACAACATACCTGTAGGTCAGTGTATGGCCACATTTAACTTTAGCATGATTGATTTCCCATTCAATGTCAGTCATCTCCGTCTGACGTTGTTGTGCTTTTTGCAGTGAGCATTGTCGAAGATGATGAGGAAGACCAGGTAGTGAAAAAAAGTTATATTTTGTGTTTTGAATGTGATCATCCCTCACTCGACCACTGGTGTCATATTCTGTACTCATAATTTGTGGCCTGTGTTTCTTGCTTAAACCTCGATCAAGATTGTAAATTGTCTCGACCTGTTGCGTTTCCCCGCTCTGTTGTAAATAGTAAAAAGTTACTGACGTATTACCTATTGATGCCACAAGACGGCAGCAAAGCACTAATTTCAAGTCCTCCCGAGGTCAAAATGGGTGCCTGATGACTACAAAGCAATATTTCTGTGACACATGACTTAGGCCTGATCACAAATCTGTGACTGGTGAGATTTCAGCCAGTTAATATTCAGGGAATTGAATGAGTGAGTGAATGAGTTGAAGAATTTCATTTGGACATAAAGTGCTTTCTACCATTCTTGTAATATCGAGAAGCAATTATAAACCCTTTTGCAAGTTTTCGCTATTTCAGACTCAACCGCCTAATATTAAACAAACATGAATAGCGGACATACATGCTCTGTTCCAATGTGTGTATGTATGGTTTTTTTTGTGTGTGTGTGTGTTTTTTCACGCCCACCAGCCGGCCCTGATGTGCCGCCATTGCCTGGAGAGCTTCCCGGGAAGCACGCGGGCGGAAGTGGAGTGTCATGAGCGCAATCATCAAGTGTGTCCCTTCTGTACGCTCATATGCGACGACATGGAGCAGAACGTGTTCGAAGACCACGTCTACAGCCACGAGATGTGACGGTGAAAAGCACCTGCTCGGTGTTCCTAAAAAGAAGTCAATGATTGATTGTTAAGAAGTGGAAAGGTGGGCTTGAGCATTTTGAATCGAGGCAGTGGTTCTTGACCGTTTTTTTGTTTGTTTGTTTTTTTTAACCCTATGCTGTCAAGTCATGAGAGAGAATTCATCTTTTGTAATCTCAAGATCACTTGGATGACCTACTTTTCGGTCTTAACCCACCAGTCGAGAATCACTGCTTCCAGGAGGTAAAGCCACGATAATTGCAGCTTAAACGGTGCCAAAGCTTTGCACAGTCTTCAAGAGATCACAACAGTCTAAAATTTATTTTTATTCATGAGATGATTTTTAGACAATAAAGTGCGGCCATAAAAACAAAAGGCTCAACCATTCTTGATCGCATTGACGTTAATCTGAAGACATGACAGTGCTTCCCCGCTATATCGCAGATTTGGCTGGGCAGTACTGAGAGCTAATAGAAGCTTCAAAATGGCGCCGCGAGAGTGGCTGCCTTTCCAGCAGCTCCTATTTTTTTGTTGTTCTACTTCTTCCTTTCATAACTTTGCTGCTGTGAATCTGGAATTTCTCCATTGCGAGACTAATAAAGGTTTTCTTAATCTTAAAGAGAAGCAGTGTAAGAAAGAGTAAGAAGTAGCTGAGAATATTGTGAATTTTCACCAATTGAAGGTGTGACTGATTTTAGGGGTAGTGACATAATTTGTACATACACACGTGCCCTAAACACCCCTCCACCCCCTTGCACTGTGACAGTACGGGCTAATAAATACCCATCCACAATTTGGTCAGGGGCTCATCTGATTGGCCTCCTCGGGCGTGACATCACGCGAGGTGAGCTCGGAGAAGAGCGCGGGCAGCCAGTACTCCGGCTCGCCACTTGCCTGAGAGTCCAGCCAGGCAAGGCCCTCCTTTAGCAGGTGGTCCTGGCAATGACAACGCAGGTCAGATTAACACTAAAGGGGTGTCCTGTATTTGCTGCGATATGTATTAATAAGAGTTGTTTTTTGTGAGATTTAATTTGAAAGCCGTATCTTCCAGCCCTTTTTCTTAATTTTTCTCCCTTAGACACTGTTGACATGGACTCACCAGGACGTGACTCGCTCGCTCATTCTCCCACTTGAGATTGTCCTTGATCTCACTCACCGTCACGTAGCCCTTCTTCTGCAAATAAGTGACAAGCACAACAGGTTTGAACGAGAAGAAATAAAATGTTTTTTTTTCCCTGCATGCGGCTTACTTCGGCCAGCTGCAGAACCACTGTGTGGTCCATGTTGAGCTCCGCTGGGACGGACTGTACCAAGTAGGAGCCACCCACCGGAATCATCCCGAAGCCATTGCCCATGACTTTAAGTTTTTTGATGGCTCGAACCAAGTCATCCCTGGGGAAACACGCGACATACACAAGTTTAATTTAACAGCTTTAATCATGCAATGTGTGGACTTGACTCTGTTAATATCTCCTCGACTCTCGTCCACTTCCCTCTCTTTGTGGGAACATGTTTCTTGACAATCAAGCTATGTTTTTGCGGTTCAATAAGCATTTAGTAAAAAAATGCTGCATTAACTTAACTGAAAAGTGGAAACACTTACTGGCTGACATCTTGAGCGTATTTACCGCGTCCCTTAAGCACCCTATGATGGAGTTCATCCAAAGTGATGAGTCCTGACAGAAAAGATACAAGCATTTCCTTTCACTCCCGTTGCCACGGTGATGTTGATTACGTGGCATTTATTTTATCACTAACCTCCATTTCTGTGCTTGAGGGCCAAGCAAACCTCAATAATCTGCACGCCGAGCTCATAGTAGAAGTCGCCCACGCCAAGCATCTCTGACCAGAAACCTTTGCCGGCTGTGAATAAAACAATCTGTTCAAAAAATAAACTAAAGCGTATGTTCAAACTGTTTCTTCAGAACGATTCTGACAGGCAAGCGGATCAACTCCAATAGTGGCACACATCTCCTGAAACTGGACCCGGAACTGGGAACTCTTGCGGATTTCCTGTTTATGCTTGCTGGCAAACTCTTCCAGGTGGGACTTGAACATGTCCAGCTGCTTGGACATCTGACAGAGAGATGAAGTAACGCAATTAAAATGTTGCTGTTGGAGCATGAGTGCAACAGCAAGAAGCATCACCTGTAATGTGGACACGCTTCAAGTAATAAAGGGAATTACTTGCCTGAACTATTTGATCCTCTGCAAGAACAGTTCCTCTCTCTTTATATTTGGCCTGAAAATAAAATGAACATGTCAAGATAATCACAAATCCCCCAACAAAAATGTAATTTAATTTTGACTTTTTACTGAGAGGCATGTGGGCTGCCTGAAGTGGTCTGCAAAATAATTACTCTCTAAATAAGAGTTCAGCTGTATTTTTGATCCACTTAATTCATTTGGGTACATTAAATAGAATGTTTTCTTACCTCGGCTAGCTTCTTTTTGGCGATGGCGCCAGCCCCGACGCCTCTCCGGTGCATTTTGACTTTAATAAGAAATCAAGAAATATCAATAACGTAATATCAAGAAATTATAAAATACTACGTTAATGTCCAAAACAATGGCAGCTTTCGATGTGAAGAAAGCTAAAACAAATACGAGCACTTTTCTCACTTCTCATCAAGGTATTGAACCATTTAAAACCGTTACATTTCGCAACTTATTGATGTATTTTAAGTTAAAGCGCGATGAAAAAAAACATTTTTTTAGGGAAAAGAATGCTTCGAATGGCAGAGGTGAGAGTTACTTCCGTGCAAGCATTTCCATTTTGACTCTTTGATGGGTTTGGGGGTACCATTTTCTAAAAGCTGCCTCCTAGAGGCTCGGCGAATATTACAACCTCATTTTCTACGTCACTGCAGTTAAATTTAAATACAAATGTAAACTTTTGAGGGGGAAACACGGAGGACCTATTTGAATTTAAATAAGTGTGTTCTTTGAATAAATAAAATCAATTACAATTATTTTAAGATGAAATAAAAATGAAAACTACTAATACTTGCAACTATTTACATGCTGCGGTGTGTAGAGTACTTTAATTAGACGTGCAAATGTGATTGCCTGTTTGCCACACTATTGCACCACATCTCCCGGTTGACCTTGATGATTTAGTGTGATGTGTCTTCAAGAAAACCCTTAAAGCAAGACATGGCAATCTAACTCCCCCGCGCATGCGCAGAAGAGAGTGCTTATAATACTTGAACAGGGAATATGACGAGCATTGTTGGTGGACTTCAATTATAGCCCGGGTAAGCTCACAAGCCGACAAGGTGTGTGTTTGAAAACATGCGTGTAAGGAATTTGAGTGTTTAGCTGCGATCGGTGCGGCGGCGACGCTTTGACCGCGGGTTTTTGTGTGTGCTAAACTAGCAGGCTAGCCACTGGAGCTAGGTAGCTGTTATTGTTTTGTTTTTTTTTTTTAATCACGGCGAGCTAAAATGGAGGAGCTAAAATGGAGGTTGCTTCACTGCCACTCCCGGGTCCTCGAACGTCTGCACACTCCGGCTAAATTGTTGCTAATGTCAAACGTAAGATGCCAAAGTACTGCAGTTCTTGCGTGTTTGTGTGGCGTGTGCCCTTGTATAGCTTAGCTGGCAATTTCAAACCCCGGCGTGTTACTCGTATGAAAAGGAAAGGTAACGCAGACTTGACGTAAAGTAACAACATAACGACGAGTGTATTTGTTCGGACAAGACACGACACGGCCGTAAGCGAGAGTCACAAACAAAACCGTGTCTTAACGTTTGTGTCTGCAGGGTTTTTCCTGGATCAAATTGAGGCAGGAGTGGTAGTTTCCGTTCATTCGCACAGGTGCGTATGCTTATTTTGATGTATTTTATTGTAATTTCGACGTTTTATTTTTCAAAGAAAATCCTGGAAAAACACTTTCCAAAACCACAGGGTGTGATGCATATTTAAGATACAGGACCAGGAGATTGCGAATGACGTCCACCGTAAAGGGTTTGTAATTCCCTGCTCACGCAGATTCCCCCCGTTTCATTTATTTCAGGTAGCGGTAAACCTAAGCAAGGCAACCAAAACACAATATTCCAATCAAACTTAAGACCGAGCCTGAAAAGGAGAAGGTAGAAGAGAATGTGTGTGTGTGTGGAACTGCATATTCTTCTATTAGACAATGTCATGGCCTAACTAAATGAAGCTGCTCTGCACACTTCAGCATAGTGCCCTGGCCCAAGATGGCCATAAAGGATCTGTGCATCCGATTTCTTGTACATTTTACCTCACTTGAGTCACATGTGAGCTGGAGCCGACCCTTTTGACTTTGGGCAAGAGGCAAGAACCATCCTGGACACATTCAGATGTTCTTGGTTGCAAAAGACAATTGTTACTTGATTGAACTTGGTAAAAATAAGCAGAGGTAGATACTTCCAAACTTTATACATGTGTGGAATAAACTTGGTTTGTGTGGACTTTGCAGGGGGCAGCTAGCCACGTTCACACCATGAACAGTCGCCATGAGCATGAGAGCCTCCCCAGGCCCGCATCTGGGATCCAAGGCAAACGCTAACGCCATAGGTGGGACGTTGTCTTTGTTTCCCGTGAGCCTCAGGAGGGAGTCACGTGACTCACCCTCGGATGCTCCAGGCGATTTCCGGTGGGCCGGAAAGATCCCGAGCAGGTCCAAGCGCTCGGAACAGACTTACATGAGCGGCGACGTCTCGGACGTTGTCGAAGTAGATCGGGCCACCGCTCTGGGGGTTCTGTCCCCTGTCAGACAAATGGGGGGTGAGGGAACCCCGGTGAAAGGCAAACCCCTCTCCATGGACAGCATGGAAAACCCTCAGATGGCGCCGAACAACAACACGCCCAAGGATGCCGATGGCGTTCTCGGCGCCGCGTCAATCGAAGTGTCGCCCGAGGGCAAGTGGAAGAACCTTCGGAAGAGCCCGGCCAACCCTCACACGCAGGCCAACTGTTTGCGGCAGATCCTGCTGCTGCAGCTGGACCTCATCGAGCAACAGCAGCAGCAGCTGCAGTCCAAGGACAAAGAGATCGATGATCTCAAAGCAGACAAGGAGACGGTATGGAAAACAAATGGGCTTGTTTAATATACTGACATGTAAATTTTTTTTTTTTTACTTGTCAGCATAGTCATTCAACGGTTTCATACCGCTGACTGGCAATGAGTTCTTACATAGGACTGGGTGATATAAAAAAAATGAAGACGCATGATAAAAAGTGTTGAGGAATAAAATCAAATTTCACAGATTAGGAAAAATATATACCATTGAGTCTTCATTATTGGAAGGTAAATCTCTCAGTCAAAAGGATTTTCCATTGCCAGCAATAAACTGCCAATGTTTTCCAAATATGACTTATCGCTAAGTTACTCCGAAGCAATGAGACTTTGCCTTCACTTGTGTAGCTTCTGGCACGTATTGAGCGCATGGAACGCCGCCTGCAGCTCACCAAAAAGGACCCGCCACGTGACAAGCGCCTCTTCCAGCCGCTGGAGCCTTGGACCCCCGACAAGGAGGACATGTGGGACCTAGAAGTAGAGGAGAGCCCGCAGCCCAATCCATCTACCCTGCTACCCTTAAGTCGAGGCAGCAAAGGGCAAAAGAGGTGAAGTCTGAAATGCAATTTGATTCGGGGAAATGTAAAATGGGACATTAGGAAAATGCAAAAAAAAAAAAATAAGTAGTCATGTTGCATTGAGAATGAGTAAAATCTGTGATTTCCATTTTTTTTCAATTTTTCCTTGACGTAATTCCCAAATTGATACATGTGTGCCCAACAGAAAATCCTGCTTTGGGGACTCCAAACTCCAGAAGTCTCGCGGCAAAAGCGCCAAGCTGAGTCCCCACAAGCCGGAGAGTCAACCGGCGTCTCCGTCTCAGCGCGAGCTGCGCAGCAAGGAGACGCCGGAGAGGAGCGCTCCGGCCAGGGGCAAAGAAGAGGAGGCGGCGGAGCTGAGCTGCCAGATGGACGACCTCCCCTTCCTGTCCACCACGGAGATGTACTTGTGCTGCTGGAACCAACCTCCCGTGTCGCCGCTGCGCGAGACTTCTCCCAAGAAGGAGGAAGAAGAGGAGGTGGCCAGTGAGTGAACTGCTCGTGTACCCTCCGATTATGCTTTTTTTTTTTTTTTTGGGAGCCTAAGCTTCCACCACCACTATGTCCTTCAGATGCATCCAGCACACACTCCATGATGAACTTCCTTTTCCCGTCTTCGTGCCGCCTCTCAGTTCCGTCATGGCGGGAAAATGTCATCGAGCCGTTGGGTGAGGATTTAAGCTTTGACGCACAAGAGGTGAGAACGTCGCAAAGGTCGAAATTGAAGTGGCAAAAAAAAAGTGTCAAAAGTCAAATCCGCATGTCTTCTTCGTCCAGCCGCTGGACGACGGTGTGTTTCTCAAACGCCACGCCAAGCTGGAACTGGATGAGAAGAGGAGGAAGAGGTGACAGCATTGTCATATTTTTGGCGGGGGGGGCGGGGTAATTACATCAAGGGTGTCAATAAGTAGTCCATTTGATTTCAAGATTGTCAACTGGTACCACAAGAGCTGAAAGTTATGTTCTCGTGTTTTTACCCCACACTGTTTTTTAATAAACACAAGGCCCATTTGAATTTTCTCTATGCGCACTCAGAAGAAAAGATTTGGACACGCTTTTATTGGAAGCTTCAAATGTCAGCCTCACGGGGTTCCTCTTGATTCCTGCACACAGGTGGGACATCCAACGGATCCGAGAGCAGCGCATGTTTCAGCGCCTGCAGCAGCGCATGAACAGGAAGAAGATCATACTGGAGACTGAGCCTGAACTTTCGTCATTCTATCCAGAAACTGAAGACGGTACCTCATCGTCAACCCTTGTGGCCCTCCTTAAATTTACTACATTTTGTTGCATGGCAAAAAATATACAATATTTTTGTAAAGATACATTTATTTAATACACTTTTTTTTTGTTTTCCTTCCAGTCGAAGCGATTATGATCACACCCTTCTTGCCAGTGGTCGCGTTTGGTCGGCCGTTGCCCAAACTTTCACAAGAGTAAGTTTGAACATTTTATAAGTGCTTTTCATCAGTCCGTGTTACTTGTTTGAGATGAAATGTGAACATTACCTTGAGTCACTTATCATAAAATTTTGACCAAGCAAGTCTCAAGTCCAAAAATTGGTAAATAGCCATGAGTCTTTTTAGCTCTTCTGGTTCTTAATTTTTTTTTTTCTCCCCTCCAGGAATTTTGAGCTGCCTTGGCTGGATGAGCGCAGCCGCTGTCGCATCGAGGTGCCCAAGAAACATACTCCTCACCGGACCTGTCGCAAGTGAATGTCGCCGAGCGGGAGACACCGCCATTTAGTTCGATACGGTCACGTCACCAATTGTGTAACTGCTGTTGCTTTTCTTTTGCGGAAGAGAAAGGCGTGTCAAACATATCACTCATCACGCGGCGTGATGCGGTAGCTGCGTTCCCATCTTCGAATACCTTTACTGTTACTGCACTCGGCTGACACCGAAAAAAAAGAAAAATACAGTTTGCGTCAGAGCTCCTTGGACAACTTTACATTTTGCGACTGCTTTAAGAAAGAAATGTCCCAAATTTACTGTGGTGCTGTGTATCTGTCGCTCACCCATCCATCTATGGAGCAATGCACTCTTCACACACAGTGAAGGTCTGTTGAGGGAAAAAAAAAGCCTGAATCAGTTTTCTCTGTAGGAGGAAGGAGAAAAAAATGGACGTTGGCTTGAACCCGAATGTTCTGTTTCCTCAGTTTAGTTCTTTTACTTTTACACTACTCACAAAAAGTAAAGTGGGCTTTTGGTTCCACTTCTATGCCCCCTTGTGACTTCTGTGCAAAAAGTTCTGAGACACCTTCAATCAAACGTTTGGAGTTCAAAAATGAAGTGCAACTGTACAGGTTAAGTTCCAACCTGAAATTTCACCCTCAAATCCCCTTTTTTGTGAGTCGTTAACATGTGAATTGCATGACCTCGGAAACAACGGTAGCATGGCTTAACCCCTCGATGGATCTTCTCTGCTCTTAAGCAAAATAAAAAGGATGCAAGCATGACTTTTGGCTGTAAAGTGTCCAGAGTGTTGGAAAATAATGACATGCACACAAATAGTGAATGTGTATCATTGACCTCATCCAGGAGCAGTAAGTCAACATCGGGGAATCCATTTTAGACGGAAACGTTCCTAGCTTGTAGTTCTAACGACATGCTGCCATTCTCTCCCCTCCGCAGTAAATTTTATTTGGTTTGTTTTCCTTCACGAGGCAACAGCTTCAACCGCTATACTGTAACAAGTGGAATCGATGTTGGCTAGGTCCGGAAGCTTCGTCTGTACATAGCTTTCACAATGTACATAAAACATGGCTGTTATTTTTTTATTATTTAATGTTGGAACGTGTTGTGTACATTCAAAATTCAATGATTGTTGACAAATTGAAAGTTGCATTTTCTTTTTGGAATAAAATGACCATTTCTCTCGTGCGGGGTTGGATTTAGATCTCTTTCTCCCCCCCCCCCCCCCCCCCCCATAGCCTAACTGCTGTTTGGAATTTTTACACCAAAATGATCTTCTATCTCACATTAACCGAAACAGATTTTGTTAAATGTGGAAAAAAGTTTATTATTCAACAACAAAAAATGAACTGCATTCCATCTCTTGGTGTAAAAACTATAAAGTTTTGGGTTGATATCAGCCCACCAAGGGTCTATTTTTAAGTTTTGAAAATGAGCCACCCTTTTTGTGGACAAAACAAAATGTTTAGGTAATAGATTCAACAGCTCTGCACTGATGTCCACTGATCACATATCTAAAGAAATTGTGCTATAACTTGGGTTATTAGTGTTAATTTAAAAGTAAAAAGTAAGCATGGACACGCTGTCAGTGGATTTGTCTTTTGGCATTGTCATAAATGAGACTTTTCAGGTCCCCCCCATCAAGGATAATTTGTATTTTGATATAACATACCCACATCAAATGAAACACCGCAGAAAGAAAAAGCCAACCACCGTCATGGCAAGACGTTGCTTCCAAGAAACTAAACGTCAAGTCAGCATGTGTTTTGCATTCAGTCTTTGCGGAGGTTATTGAGCCGTGCCTCCAGGTCGGCGTCCGCATCGGCTAAGGTGGCTTGAGGCTCCGCTTTTTTCCCAGCGGCCACTGACAAGCTTCCACCAGTCGCTGGGAGATCTGGAAGGGACACAGTGGACAATTTACAATCCAAACACTGATATTCGTTCTATGAAATGTTAACTTCTCTCCAAATGAGTCATTTTTTGTCTACATCAAGCGTGTTTAAAAAAAAAAAAAGTTACGATAGCAGTAATAACTCTTGACATTGTTTTGTTCTTACTGGAGAGTTCATCACTAAGATTTAGACCCAGCTCATCCAGGACTTGGGACACAATGGCGTCACTGTGAGAAAGATGAAGCAAAAAGTCAGCGCACACAGCACAGACTTGAAATACATGTATACATATACATGTTGCAGAATCATACATCAATACCGCAGTCATCTTGAATGTCAAAGAGGAGCGATAGCTGAGGATGCTTCAACTCAAACCATGCTGTCGCGGCTCACCTTTCATCCTCGTCATCTTCGTCCCCAAGGGCGTCATCGATGGCGTCGTTCATCATCTCCTCCTTCATGTCCATAATCTCACTCTGCCGCTCAAATTCCATCATAATCTTCTGAATCTGAGGCAGTTTGAGCTGTGGAGGAACACGCAGATATGCACTGCTGTCAATTTGTGCTTTTTATGAAAGGGGCTAAAATGATTTTGAAAAATAAAGCAGATTGCATCCTACTCCCCATCCCTTTGATATTGTGATTGAAAATTGAATCGTTTTTTCAAGGTACTCTTCCCATGTATTTTTTTATTTTACAAAGAAAAGTGATAGGTGAATCTGTATTACAATAAGCAATATCACAGTTTTATTTGTAGGGGACTATTTATCTACTTCAATTGGATTTAACTTGTTAAACATTTTAAACTGCGCCAACGACGGCAACTTCTCAAAATTCTATCAAACAAGTCTTCAAGTGTGTTTGACATGACTGAGGCGGACCTGTCTGTTCATGGTGGCCATGGCTTTGGTGACGCCCTTCATGGCTTGCGCCATGCTGTTGTTGGACTTGAGTGTCTGAATCTTCAGACTGACGGCCTGAATATTGGCTCTCATCATGATGAACTTCTTCACGTAGCGTCTGGTGCGGACCAAGTCTTTGGCCATGATCTTGACAGCATCCTGCACACATTTCAATCAGAATTCAGAATTCAGATTTTCAGAATTCAAAATTCAGAATTTGATCTTTTGTGTTTGTTTGTTTGTTTGTTTCACAAGCAGACTTTATGCACCATTTGTCCCTGTTTGGCCATTTTCTTGATGTCAGCGATGATCTTCTTCTCTTGCTGCTCCAGTTTTGTTCGCTCTCTGTCAAGATCCCTCATGGCCCGGTTGAGCGCCCTCTGGTTCTGCCTCAGCATCTCCTCCGGAGTCTTTCTCTTCCCAAAAAGGAAGTCCATCTGTTTGGAAGCACATAGGGGGAAAAACTGATGATACAGGAACATTTATACATTTTCTATACTGCTTATCCTCAACACACTCGCGGGTTAGGTGCCAGGCTGACTTTCGCCAAGAGGCGGAGTACACCCTGGACTGGTCGCTAGCCATCTACAATTTAGTCTTCAATTCACCTAACATGCCTGTTTTTGGGATATGAAAGGAAAACCTGATGCAAGAATGGGGTGAACATGTTGTAGCCAGGATTCCAAATACAAATACTTTGCTAATGTACTTAAGTATTTTATTTCAGTTCTAGGTACTTCTTGACTATTCACGATTCTGATTACTTATTTACCGTACTTTTACTCACTATAATTGAAAAGCATTTTGTCAGTCTTTTCAACCTCCACATATGAAAACAAATCTATCTAGGTCAGCGACAAGGAGAACAATTGTATGCGCTTATACTGAAGGTACATTGCTAACCTGTATGTCCACAATTTTGCGACATTTTTTCATATGGAAAATGTGTGCCTTAGCTTAATAGAGATTGGAGGACATCCAAACAAGTACTGTCCCTGTATATTTCTCGTAATGATATGTTTACATTTTAGAAATAACGAGAGGGGGTATACAGGAGATGCTACTTTAGAGTGTATATAATCTTAAAAACTTACGTCGTCAACTGACAGTTTGTGCCAAATTCAAACACTACATTAATGGTACCCCAGTTTAGCGTTGTAGTCAACTAAGTGGCTTCAGGCCTGTTCATTTCTCGGCTCCCGACTTGACGTCTTTTTGGAGCCGTCATTACCTCACCACCACTTCCCCTCCACCTCCACTACTTGCGTTAGCCGTCACAAAGTCTCTCAGCTCACCTTGATGCGCTCTGGTCGAACCAGCACAAAAATCCAAACGACAAACGACGTTTATTAAGATTTCCTCACAAACGATCTTCTCAAACGACGAGTTTTGTTTTCCTCCACACACTTCCGTGTTGCCTTTTGTTTTACTTCCGGTTAGTGATTCCATCGACGACGTCACAAGTGACGCCAACCGTATCGGTCACGTGCACGAAACGGAAGCAAATACAGGAAGTGAATATGACAACCATGAAAACATTTCAAAATAACGATTATGTTAACATTAGAAGTGGTCAAAGTAGTATATAGTTTGTTTTGTTGGGAACATGTAGTTTATCTTACAAAACCCAAAAAAATGCTTGTGCAATCTTAATCACTAAATTACGACTATGATGCAATATTTTGACTGTTGCACTGTTATTTTTGTAGTGCAAATCGCTCGTTATCCTGTCTTGAGGTCAATTGTACCGCGACATTACAGACCAACGTGGTTAATTCAGTATTGGTTTTGTCAGTTCGCGTTCTGGTCTTCAAATGCAGTTAAGCGTTTGCAATCTGATATTTAGGATTCTTATCAATATGGAATTAAAATGTCTCGATATTTGACAATTGTTTTGCGGCTTAAAGGGCTCTACTGAAAGCCCCAGTATGAGGTTATTCAATTATGCTTCTAAGCACAGGCTGCTGTTTATTAGGACGTGGAAATTTAACTGGGCTTTGGACTCCCATTTTGCTTACCATGAGGACAACAGAGTGAATAACACCAGAAGATCCAGCAAATCTAAATTGTCAGGAGGAAGGTACCCAGATGAGAAAGCATCACCAAATAAACTTCGGAATCCAAGACGAATGTCATCAGAGCTTCAGAAGCTGGCTCTGGAGGACTTGTCAGACAGGGAGAGGACTACGGAGAGGACTACAAGACTCAAACCATCCTTTGAGTCTTTCGACCAGGATGAAATTGTCTTTGGCGTCGCTCCTTGTCTCCTGGCTCTCACTCAGGCTCGCCGGAAGGCCTTGAAGCTGTTTGTGAAAGATGGTGACATCTCGCACAGGTCATTGCTTCTCAAGGTTTGTGAGGAAGCTCACCAGCGACGAGTTCCCATCCAGCGGGTCAATAAGAAAGACCTGGATCGGATGGTTTTAAGTCGGGTTCATCAAGGAGTTTGTTTGCGAGCCACTCCACTGAGCTACCTGACCGAAGACTCAGGCCAGAGTTCAAAGTCCACGCCTCTCTGGCTTGTCCTGGATGGGATTCAAGACCCGATGAATCTCGGGGCCATCTTGCGCTCTGCGTATTTCCTCGGCGTGGACCGGGTGGCCAGCAGCGTCCGGCACAGCTGCCCTTTGACGCCGGTGGTCAGCAAGGCCAGTGCCGGCATCATGGAAGTGATGGGCGTGTACGGGTACGAAGACCTGGAGGACATGGTCAAGGTCAAGGCGGCACGAGGCTGGCAAGTGGTCGGCACAGTGGGGGCCGAGGCGCCGGAATCTGAGCGCATTCCCGTTATGCCATGTTCGGACTTTCGCTTGACCATGCCCACGCTGCTGCTGATTGGAGGGGAGGGTGAGGGATTGTCCCGGAAGCTTTTGGCTTTGTGTCAGACGCTTGTTACCATTCCAGCCGGGAGACAGCTTCTACCTGGCGTAGAGTCACTCAATGTGTCTGTGGCCACCGGTATCCTGTTGCACACGCTGCTTGCCTCTACCAGGTCCACATGACGCTCCGAAGTTTGAACTGGGCCAATGAAATGTACAACAGGGCGGGGTGGGCAAACTTTTGTGCTCAAGGGCCGGTTCAAGTATTCAAGCTTTACCATTTGACTCCAGGTTCAGTTGACTATTTTCAATGGAGGTGCCCCTTGCGAGGGTTGTCATTTTGCATTTAAGTGTTAGGCTGCTTGACTTGTTTAATAAAGTGAAGCGCACCAAATCCAGTAGACACTTAAACAGCTTCTTCCCTCTAGCCATTAACTCCTTAAACAGTCACTGACAGTCACTCTTCTTGCACCACAAAATGGTACTTCAAAACTAGTGGTTACTCTAAAATGGTTCAATGATTTTGTTGTTTACGATGATACTAGTGCAGCGTGTTATACCGGAGACAAATTCCTTGTGTGTTCTACATACTTGGCCAATAAAGATGATTCTGATTCTGATTCTGATTCTGATTCTGAAGTACATCTATTCGTGTGGCACTCATTTTTTTTCACTTGACTTTAATCACTGACTGAACTAATGTCTGGTCCATGCTCTTTGCCGGTGTTTTCATTTTGTGTCTGTGTTTGACTGCTTGTCCTGTTGAATAAATAGCTGAAAGTGCATTGGTGAGTGTGACGCTGTCCCTTTCGTGTGATATTACTTAATTGTTGAAACAATAACAAACATACATATTTGATAGGGACAGCCGTGCTGTAAACGACATACCTGGTCTGTCAACTTAATAACAGTGATGTAGGCGATATACAACAAAAACTGGCAGCTAGTGTTAAGGTAGGCTCCAAGAAATGTTAAAGGTGATATTAGACGTTTTGCATTTTCTTTTGAGGAGGAGGGGGTTGCAGGTTTCTTAATAAACACCAATCAAGGAAAGAGATGGTGTTGGTTGGAAGCTACAAATATTTAAAAAATGCAGCCGGACAGAGGACAAGCTTACCGAGTCCTCCACCAGATCGCTGGATGTATCAGCCATATCTGCGGCAACTGCAATAATGGATGGAACAGAACTAGAGCACCATACTGAAGACTGCAACAGGCTGTGGGTTGATCACACCAAGCAGCGCAAGTCACTTCAAAGCTGTATTTCAGATGGGCTCAACAGTCACATGACCTTGTCGACTGCAAGTTTAAAGATAAAGAGTTCCTTCAAGGGAATAAAATAAAAGGCAAATGTCTCAATCAAACTGCAGCTAGTACAAACTGAGAACAACAACTCTGCAACAAGTTGACCTAATTGACTATTTTTATGGCACAGAAGATGATGACAATGATGTGATCACAATGGACTGGACAGTAGAATGCTGGAAAAGCTGTGCCTCATTTTCTACTCTGAGTGTTTGCGGGTCACGTTAAGAATAGCGGAAGTGGTGGGAAGGGAAAAGGAGAAAACATGAGACTTGACAGTCAGTGTGTGGAGAAGCGGGTCTCTTCTCTGGCATTGCTGCTTTAGAGCGCCTCATTGTTGCTTGTGAGTGCTGCATGTCATATTAAGAGCGGAAACGCCAGGAGGGTAAAAGAAGGGAAACATGGAAAGTCCAACTTAATAGAGCTGCGATTTCATTTTGTCTAAGTAATTTAAGTGCACTGTAAGTTTCTGTATTTTGTCTATGGGTTATTTGCACATGTCCTCCATTTCGTCATCTCCCACACGGCGGCAGTGTGAACAAACGGAGGTGGCATCTAGCACCCGTCGTACGGAGGAAGAAGACTTGCGCACACAATGCACTGCACGGCTGGAAAGGGTTGCGTCTCTCCGATGTCCAAGATACATTTACAATTCCGAGGAAACGCGTGAAAAGGAAGCGGTGGAGGACGCTGGGTGCCCCTAACCCACATATGTTTTTTTGCATACTGGACTTGGCCAGGTAATTTAAATCGCGAGCAGGGGACGCCGGCGACCAGTTGAACTTGTGCTAAACATTGGATCTAAACAGTGAAGGCTGCACAGAGGAGCTGCCCAGCCCGACGGGGGTTGGTCGACACCCTCGTTTATGGAAATCGACACCGAGGCTTTCAAGAACGGGCCTTGATTTATTGTTCCACGTGATGGAGGGGGATCGGAAGCATATTTGAGCTTGAAGGACTAATATGACGTTATTAAACGAGTGATTGTCAATACTGGCTTCGCATTCCTCCAGTTTCCTTTGGAGGAAAAAAGGATAAACCCCCGCTAGCTAACAGCTGGGTCAGCTAATGCTAACCTAGCTGAAGTGCTAACGTTACGTCTTTCTTTTGATGGGATACAAACTCAAACCATCATTTATCGACCGTCAAACTCATCGACAGTTGAAAAAAAGAAACATCAACTGGAGAACATTTTTCGGCCACGCGGTTAACTGTCTGAATGTTAGTCGCGGGTCGCTGTCGCGAAAATAGGTATTTATTCTTAGGTTGCTGTCTACATATATTGTGATGTATCGAAGTTAGCCTCGTTCGTGCTATTGAATTAGCAAATGCTAATGTGTTGGAGTCAACGCGAAACGAGTGCTTGGCAGGTAGTCGCGTTCACAGCGTTAACAGATGCAAATTTTGGACTTTAAATTTGACATTTGTGAGTGACTGGTTTAGTTCTGACCTAATATTACAATGTCACGACAGTCAGTGTGTTTGCGTTCCACTATTTGGCCTCTGGGCCTTCCTATCTAGCTAACCGTGTCGTTTTTGTGCTAGCACTCAAATAAATTGTCGGTAAATTTTTGACGGAATTTTTAGATGGCGATGGCCTGATTTTTAACACTAAACCCATGTGAGAGAGTTCAGCGGGCGTTGTCATCAATTCTAGCAGGGCTGTCGTCGTTGTTTACATGCGTATTCACTTATTTTCCTTGCTAGCGAGCTAATGTTAGCCATTTCGAAGATGTCTTGATCGTTGTACTTGTGCTTCACTTCCGTCGTGGCTCGTTGAAAATAATTGAAATGACACTCAAATTCCGCCGAAAGAAAGGCCCCGATGCCAATAGACTATTGTCAAAGGAAGGAAAATAGTATTATCCACTGGTTCAATTAACGCCATTTTAACTGGGGCTCCGAGTTAGGGCCCGGGGGGGCTGGTGTCATCTCTTTGCGGTTAGGTGCCACCTTCCACCGGACCGGGACTTGAAATAAGTGCCTTTGGCGTCATTTGAGTTGGACAAAAGGCTTGGAGGACATGGAGGGTCCGAGCCGAAGCACTGGAACCAGGCAGAGCCGCCGCTCCCGTTCCCAGCGAGACAGGGAGCGGCGGCGGAGGAGAGTCAACCTGGCGGAGGAGCGGGCCACGTCCCTGTCGTCGGGTTCAGATCGGGAGGATCGTGGGACAAACAGCGTCCTCGGTCCTGGTCCGGGTGAGAAAGAGGGCCGGCCTGGTTTTGGTCGCCACAGACCACCACGTCGCAGGAAGAGGGAGTCGGTGTCGTGTGAGGAAGACATCATCGATGGCTTTGCCATTGCCAGCTTTGTCAGCTTGGAAGCTTTGGAGGTAAATGTGTGCATGTTGATGCTCGCTTCATCAAACAACTGTTGTGAATTTTCCTACTCAGGGAAGAGCTAGTTGTGCAAAAAATACTGAAACATTGAACAGTTGGATTATCTTTTTGAAAGCTAAGAACGTCAAACTAAATTCATTTAAAGTTCATCCTGAAATTATGCCCGAAAGCCCAATGTCCTGAACATTGTGAGTGTAGTGCATGTATGTATGTATGTGTGTGTGTGTTTGTGCGCATGTGTCACAGTAAGGGGGTGTTGTGTTTATCTCTTCCTATCAGACCCATTATCCTTGAACTCCTCAACTCTGACACCATTCCTTGTTTGGAAAATGCAATCCACTCAGTCAGGCTATTGATGGCTTGCAGAGAGGCCTCAATTATTCATGCACTCGTTCCAGGAGGTGTTGATAAGCAGCCAAATGGCTTTGCAAGAAAAATGTTTGTGAAATGATCCACACACCAATTTGTGTCTTGGTGTGTCTCACTAGGCGTGTCAATGTCAAGACACGCCAGCCACACATTTTTTATTTCATGTCAAATGTTACAAATTTAAAAAAAGGATTTTCCCATTTGAATGCATCACAATAGTGATCACCACCATCAGTCAGAAATCACGAGTACTTTATTGACTAATACATAAGAGGAGTAGCCTTGAAAAAGGTGATTGATTTGAACAGATTGGTGGGCGGTAAAGGGTTACTGTAGTCTTGATGCTAATTACAGCCAATCGCAGCATTGCCATGGCGATGGGCACAAACAGGGGCTCTGCTGAGCCTTCATCAGCTGCTGTTCAACTAACTGGTCAGTGAGATGATTCTGAGTAGAGCAAAATCCAGACTCCTGCACAGTCTTCATGACAAGTCAGTCAATTCTGGTTTAATTTAGATGATAACAAAGGAGCACCGATCAAAAGGACTTTTTGGGCATAAGAATTTGTCAAAAGTGGTGTTGTTGGGAAATGAGATAATGTTTAAGTAGCTGAAGTAATTTTTCATAATGTACATTTATTCAATAGATTGAGTGCGAACGAACAAGCCCCATGAAATGCAATACTTATGTTCTTGCGCATCACGGCGATGGTTTTCTGATGATTATTCATTGCAGAAACATACAACTCACAATGATGATAATTCAGCCTCCTACTTTGTCTTCTATGGGCTTACCCGAATTAATTTGCTCTCCTCAGATGGACTGCTCTATGAAGCCCAGCCAGCACAACGACATGCTGGGAAGGAGGAACAAGGGCAAGAGGGGTCCGGAGGAGAATGGCGGGGGGCCGCTGTCTGAGCCGGAGGAAGGCGTTCCGAACAGCTACCCTAGCAGCTGTCGGAACAAGAGGAGGAAGCTCGAGGTGAGACAAATCTTTCGGGCTCTGGTGTCCCATCAGCTGAGTTCTCGGTGTACATAGATGGAATATTCAGCTTAATTCCTCTTCCACGAATTCCGTATTAATCACTGGGGGCAAAGAACATTTTTGTCTTGCGTTCCCCCTTGAATTCACTTTTTTAAAACATTATTAGTGTCTTTTTAAAGTGTTGCAACCACTAACATTTCTCTCCTGCCTTAGGGACACCCTTTGGAGACTGGCTACATTGTAAGTGTCAAGTTGAGCATTGAACATAATGCAGAATCCTTTTTTAAATCTGATTTGGTCATGACTGGGTTTTTTTCCCCCTTCACCTCAATTTGTTTCAGTGTGACACTGAAAGTGATGCTGGAGACAAGGTATGTATTGCACCGACTCACCTTTTCTTCTCACATCCAGTGGTAGTAGCTATTGGCTGTATTCTGATTCTGACAGCATGATGACCGTGAGCAAAAGAATTTTCAAAATAGTTTCACGGTGTACCTTGAAGCTGCAAGCTGGCCCACGCCTACTCTTCAGTCAAGCCACCATTGTAGTTTTTAATTCATTAAATATGTGGCACAAAGCCGTGTTTTCTGCTGTTGACAGCGTTGAGAGTCTTCTGGAAATTTAAGATCACCTCATTCATATAATTTTTGAGTAATTCAGCACTTCATGTTGTTTTAGACATTTGGTGTAATAAGCCACTTTTACTTTTTCAAGGCCTCGGACCGTGACATGGATCCAGTGTTCACAGTCAGCACGCGAAAAGGTTAGTGTCTCATTAAATGCTGCACCCACCTGACTGGAATCCATACCAGAATAGCCATTACCTGATGTATGAGGTTAAATATAGCATGGCAAGATTATAAGTAAAATTAAAAAGTCTTCACAAAAATGAGTACAACCAAGGTACGGGCATCTGAAAACTATAATAACCAAGTATTTGTACTTGATTACTTTCCACTACTGCTTAGTTTTATCTGGTTTTTATATCCTCTGTGGTTGAAATGAATTGTACAACACTATGGTCATGGTTAAAGAAAAGAAAAAAGAGGCCAGCTGCTTGACACTAATTGTCTTTTTCTTTTTTTCACTTGAAGTTGTTGAGCCGCCGCCTTCAACCGTGGGCAAAAGCTGCCCGGGCATGTCGGCGCGGAGTGGCATCCCGCGCTTGATGGTGACGCCCAGGGTTTCTGGCCTGGAGCGGAGCCAGGAGAAAAGCCTGGAGTCGCATTTCCCAGAGGCCGTTTCGTCTTGTACCTCTTCCGCCTCCTTCTCCCGCCTGCCTTCCCGCTCACCGGCTTCAGCGGCAGGGCTGGTACCCAGGCCCGGTGCCGTCAACGGTAATGGGGCCCGCCACCACAACGGCAGCCCCCCGCTGTCCAAACCGAAGCCCTTCCTCACCTTGCCGGGACGGTCTCACACCCTTTACAGCAGGTTTGTTTTACTTGTTGATGTACACCTTTTGGTCACATACGTGCACGTCTCAAGTTCTAACCTTCAAGTCGTAAGCCAGTGCGGCAAAAATCAAGTCGAGTCCACACTTAATTTTTAGCTGAGTTCACCTCACTCACTCAATAACTGTACTTGAGCTAACTGAACTTAAACATTCACTATCATGTAATTTTTAATGGTCCTAACCTGGTGTACAAATAGTCGATTACTTTGCTGTCTTGTCACTTCTTGTCTTTGACATAGAAGTGGTGTCCACTGTCCGTATTTTGATTCCGAAAATGCCAATTTCCTGCAACAAAACCAATAAATCTGATTGAACTTATTTGACTTAAAGTTCGACTCAAGTCATGTGACTGGAGTCCCGCACTGATGGTTACTGGAGGCAAAAATGACTTGCTTGTTTTGTCCCCAGGAGCAACACGCCAGTCAAACCGGCGTCTGTTGCTTCGTCGTCATCTTCCATGCGCCCTCCAACTCCCTCCACCAGTGTCGCCATGTCTTACATCCGGGGCGCAGGGTCCTCGGGGCCCCTCCGGCCTCCATCCCGGGCCAACTCGGGGGCCTTGTTTACTTCCTCACCAGGGCTGCCTCCCCCTCCTCCTCTACTACAGGGCCCTTCCCACTCATCAGCAGCAGGTATAGTTAACATAGAGCAGCACATTAGTACCTTGAACTTTCACGAGGTGATTTTAATTGTCCTTCCCACACTGTAATGCCATCCACCACAGATCAGGAAATGCTGCGGCAGAATTTAAACTCTCACTTCCTGAACGCACAAGAACGCGAAGGCAGACGCAGCGCTCCGGGGGCCGAAGGCAGTAACGCCGCCATGGGTCGTTCCACTCCCGGTGGGGCGTCGGCGTCCAGTTCCACGCCGGGATCGACTGGTCGGACGTCCCAGAACCAGCCCAGCGTCCAGCCGCTGGCCTACCAGTTCCATCAGCACAACCACCAGCACCAACATACGCACACGCACCAACACTTCACGCCCTTCCTGCACCCCACTGCCACTGCTCCGCCCCTGGTGAGGAGTATCCTTGACAGATGTCAAATTTCAGTCTTTCTGGAATGTGGACCGAATTCCATGTTTGTGTTATTTAACCCTTCTCCCACTTTTGCTTTTTCAGTTTGATAAGTACCCAGGCAAAATGGAAGGGCTGTACCGGCATCCTGTAAGTACCACTAATGATCACGCTTACACTGCTGTGAAAAAGGCTTTGCCCACTGCCTTTTCGTTTTGCTTTTCCTTACACCTAAATGTTTTGGATCATTGGGATCGTTTTTAATATGGACTACCCAATTAAATACAAAACGCCCGCACTAATGATCACCAACCATGCTAGTGCTACTTCAACGAATCTTTGAGTGTTCATGAATGTGTCTTTCTTGACAGTTCTTCCCACAATACCCACCGCCGCCCTCAGTGCCCAATATCCAGCCTGTGATTCCTCCCACCGGGCCTTTCAGCTCCCTGCAAGGAGCGTTCCAGCCAAAGGTGCGGAGAACTTTCTTGACATCTTTCATACTTTCTGTGAACCGGTCCTGACCGATGAGATCAGAAATTGGTGGTGGCTTCTTGTGGTTCTCTTAAACTAAAACTTAACTTTTAAACTAAACTGAGGCTCAGAGGGGATCGAACCTTTTCTGTTGCTGGTCCCTCTCTCTGGAATGACCTCCCACTGAACATTCGGCAAACTTCCTCGCTGCCCATTTTCAAAACCCTCCTCAAAACTCACTAATATTCTTTGGCATTCGACTCAGAAAAAAGTTCCGAAGAAGCACCTTTGTGTTCCCAGGCATTTTCTTAGCGTAGGCAGTGGACCAAAGTGTAGATGTGAGACGTTAGTAATTGGCTGGTCTGCTGGCGATACCTGACATCCTGTTTTGTGCGACAGCCTCTTGTCCCTCAGGGAACTGGTCCGGATCTGAGTGCTCGCCTCGGGGTCGTGCCACACCACCTGCAGCCCAAAGATCACCGGGTAAGGACCGTCTTGTTGTTGAGTCAGTCTTGTCGTTTCCACAGCGACGTCGCATTTTTCCTTGCACTTACAATAGTAGCCCGTCACGTTGTATTCCAACCCAAGACGAAAAGTCTTTTCTCCTATGCAGTGTCAGAAGTGTGGATTAAAAGTGGCTTTACAACTGTGCTCTCTCGTAGCTAACTGATCCATTTGGGACATCGTTGAAAATCAGTAATGTAAGCACAAACGGATGTTTTGAATGCACTGGCTCAGCTTATCTTACTTTCTCACTGCTTCATTCACACCGCACTAACCTCACAACATGTTGGCTCGCTATTGCTCATTGAGTGGCCTTGCACACCAGTTGGATATTTCACATTTCATAATGCTTTGACTTCTCCTGTCCTCACTATGGCCGCTCTCACTTGTAATAGTAAAAAGATGTTGAGAGATGACTTAGAAATGTGGATTGAGTGCTAGTGATTAGCCAGGGGTGGGTTAAGCATGGTTTGGGGGCCACACACGACCCATTGTTTACATTGTAAAAAAGTCATATTTGTTGTATTGCTGTAGGTGTTTGTTTCCCCCATAATAAATTTAAAAAAAAATAAAAAATATTTTACATAATTGGTAAATGAAGTCTTATCAAACTAATTACAAATACATTGTTACAATAAATTGTACAAATTATTCTTTTTATTAAAACAATCTATATTTTTTTTAAACCTCATCCCTGATTGATATGGTCCACTGTTCTAAAAAGCCAACGTGGCCCTTGAACACCCACGTTTGCCCATCCCTGGAGTAGGCACATAATCAGAGAAGAAATCACATCTGAGATCATAGAATAAAAGGCAAGATCGATTGAGTAACAAAGCAAACATGTTTTTTGTGCTGTGCAGAAACCTGGAAAGTGGTGTGCTATGCATGTATATGTGGCGTGGATGATCCTGAGCCATCAGAAGAAAGTCAAGGTACATCCCCGGTCGTAAGAACACTTGGACACACTCCCCAAAACAAATGTTTGATTTGCGCTGTGATCTTTCCTTCCCATAGTTGATGCAGGCTGATCCTCACAAGTTGGACTTCCGCAATGACCTGCTGGCCCGTCTTCCTGGGGCCGGTGGACTCGGCCCCATGGGTCCCATCGGAGGGCCCCTGCCTCCCAATCACGACTTGACCAGACCTCCCAGTCTCTTCTCAGCAACAGGTGCAGCCAGCCGACGAGCACTTGTACATTTTTTTAATATATCCAGACACTACTACTTGAGAAAGTTGCTTTCCATGAGGCTGTTTGGAGCTTCTTCTTACTCTTCATTGCACTGTAGCGCTACCTCTTTCTATAGACCAAAGTGCTACCTGGCATGGGCTCAGATGAAACCTGGTATACATTGAAAGCGCACAATTCAAAATGTAGACATCCGGACTCATTCAGAAATGTTTGATTTAACATGTTTCACATGTGCTTTGGAGCGGAGTCTTTCATAGTTGGAAGGGCTGGATTTGATAGTTGCTGTCACGTTACCTTCTATCAGGTGCAGTCAATCCATCCTCAGCCCCTTTCATCGCCCCATCAGCACCCCACTCATCTTTCCTCACCCCAGCTGCACATTTGGGTAAGAGCAACGTCGAAATTCTACCATCTTGCTTTGATTCACTCTTTTGAAAGATTGACTGGCTAACTATTGGGTTTGGATTGCGGTTTAAATAAATGGAATCTCCTTAACTGCGCCCCAGGAAGCCCGTGTAGAGGAATTTGAAACGGTAATTGTGATGCATATATACGCACATATTTTAGATCCATATGGCCGCTCTCCACCCTTTACACCGCTGGGAGCCCTTGGTTCGGGTGCCTTTGGAGGACTCGGAAGCCCAACACTTGGTCAGTCTCATCTTGTCCCTTTTCTTGCAAATTGTTGGCATTAATAAACCTCAAACTGGCCTCATTTTGACAAATCGCAAGCTGTAGGAGTGAATTTTATGCTAAATAATTGCTGTTTTATATGAGCTCAGTCATGAGTTGTGATAGATATTCATGCAAAATAAAATGGAATCCCTTTTACTGTGGAGGATGTGTTACAGACCTGCCAGCAGGTCATGAAACATCGATATAGAAAGACCATGTACAGTTTTTTAATATAGTTTTACCCCTCCACCTACAGTCACATTTAAACTTACAAAAGCACACTTATTAAACATTTAAAATTATTTCTTAGCACCTAACTGCCAGTTGAAGCGAATTTACAACTGACATAAATCAAAATCCAATCAAACATTTAGTTCACCCACACTGGAATCTTAAGTAGTCTGCTGTCATAATGCTAACATACAGTGTAATGCAAAAAGCCATAATATATGCAAACCGAAATGAGCGTAGATGTTAACAGTAATTATAAACCTTTAAACAACCGCCACTTTCACATGGAGCAGCAACACATACTGTACATCTACGAAATTGGACTTGCTCGTGTACTGTAAAAACCCATAAAGAAAATGATTGCTTAAAAAATCGGTGACATTGCAAGGGCACAGTGTGAAGTACCCTAAATTCAAAAGTAACAGACAAATTCTGGTTTGCAGCAGGCTCCATGTTCGGTCCTAAGGACTCACCTGCCAGTGTGGTGGGAAGCTTGTCCAACGCTTCCAACCACCACGAGCCGTGGAACCGCCTCCACGGCACACCGTCGGGCTTTCCGGCGGGCCCTAGCTGGGCCAAAGCTGGCGACAAGCGAGACGAGAGGGATCGCGCCAAAGACAGCGAGCGGAGAGACATACCCCACATCAAAGATGAAAAGGACAGGTAAGGATGTGGATTTTTTTTTAATCTACAAAAGGCTATGATAGTTGTTTTGAATTGATTAGGATTATATTGGGAAAATTTGAAAAATGTTCTTCCCTTAACCCAAAGAGTTTGTGAATCACTGAGCTGATTTGCCATATTAACAGTGCTTGAACTGTGTGTTTTTCAGAGACAACACGCTGTATGGCCGTCCACCTGTGAGGATGTCTCCTGTGGCGCCTTCCTTCAAGCCCCGCAGTAGCACCCCCATCTCCCACATCAACGGTCACAGCAGCTCCCTTGGTGGTGGAGGCGGGCCCGTTGAGGACATGACTCGGAGTCTGAACAGAGACAGAGAACGCGAGCGGGATCGAGACGGGGACAAGAGGCCGCTGCCGACAGTGTCTTCACGGGGGCTTCCCCTTGGCGCTTCCACTTTAGTAGCAGAGCGGGACAGACCACGTTCTTCCTCGTCCTCCGTGCTCAACACCCCTCCGCTTGCAAGCCGCTCAGCCCAATCACCACTGGACCTTTACCCCCGATCGCTAGGGCCGGCAGCACACGTCCATCACAACGAACACTCCCAAAGAGACGGCAGCCTACCTGCGTCCTCGGCGGCTTCTGCCTCCGTCACTTCTTTATCGCAGGCTAAGAAGTCTGATCGGACCACAACGCCCATCTCCAAGCCCCCCATGATCCTGGGGCAGATTAAAGTGAAGGAGGAGCGCAAAGAGGAGCCTGAGCACATCCCCATTTCCCTGCCCGCCCCGCTACCCAATAACACGTTCGATCGCCCCAACAGCCACCCACACCACCACAGTTCTGGTACGCCCTCGTCCTCTCTGTCACTGACTCCCACTCCAGGTGTTCCCCTCCCTCCACCCACTCCCAACCCACCGTCTCACCTTTCCCTGCTGGATCGCTCTCGGGCTATTGAAGCCTATTTGGGGAGCGCGGCAGGTTCCGGTTTGGTAATGGGCCCAAGTGGGGAGCGTTTCACCCACGGGGCACCCCAGGGACCGTCGCAAGGTCCCCACAGCTTCACCTGGGATCCCTGGAGAGAGCTTGCTGCCCAGCAGCATCAGCAACATCGAAGGGAAGCTATGGCACTTCGTTCCGACCCGCACCTCACCATACGTTCTGATCCCCATCTGGCGCGGCTCCTTCAGCACCAGCGCCTCCTCGAGGCGGAGAGGGCGGCAGCCGTTGCAGCCGCAGCAACCGCGCCTCACCACCCTTCCACATCTACTGCCTCCACCCAGGCTGTCCGCCAGGAGCTCGCCCTTATGGCCCACCACTTTGACCGGCCTCACCAGCTGGGACCGCCGGGAGGGGGCCTGATGGATGAGGAGCAGCGTGCGCAAATCCTACGGGAAGACTTTGCGCGGGCGCGCTTCTTTGGCATGCACTCCCACCTCCCGCCCAGCTCCCACCTCTCCAGCCCCTCCCATGCTGCTACAGCTGCTCACCTGGAGCAGCTGCACCCTGGCCTTCTGTCCCACCACCTGCCTCCAGGGGCCGCCGCTGCCTCCCAGCATCACGCGTCTCTGTACGCTCGTCTGGGCCCACTTAACACGCACCACGTCCCCAACGGCATCCTGGCAAAAACGCCTGCGGGATTGGTGGGGGCTCTATCAATGGGGGCGCCACCGCCTCTCATTCCGTCCATTACCAGCCGGGCGTCCACACCACCCCGCGGTTCCAGACTGATGGGCCCCGGCGAGCTGACGCTGTTCGGCGCCCACAAAGATGGAGAATCCAGATAGTACAGGTTGAAGGAGATGAAGGGAAATGTCAGGATCACTGTGCCGCTCGCTAACAGTCTCTTACACAAAATAGTCCCAGCGAGCGGAAGCCAGCTGCTGGTAAAGATGCAAGACTTACTGAGGGGTTACTAGTGCAATTTAGTTTGAGCATTTATCCTGGATATCCAGCTTCACGTCTGTTCTCGTACGCTCTTTGCAGACACTAGTAAGACATATCAACACACTATTCAGATGTTAAATAAATGCTCAAATATGTTGCCATGAAGCCATTTGAGCATGTATTTGATATGGTTTAAGGTCCAAAACTGCATTTGTTGACAAATGCGTGATACAAAAAAAATGTAATAACAAATCTCCAGGTTAACACCTCGAGCTTCACTGCATGGTTTTGCCTCATTGGTAACCTTTGGTTGTCCTGTAGCTGTTCTGCTATCTAAAAGACAGAGAGCTACGTGGACCTGAAAAGGATATCAAATGAATGCTCTAACAGCTGGCCGTAAAGCCACTGGAGTATTTATTCACTATCCTACGATGGATGTCTTACTAGTAAGAACAAAGTCTACCAGTAAGTACATGGACGCTTGATATCAGGGATGTCAATTATATGCTCTCCATGCTACATCAGATGCATCTGACGAGTTTTATTTTCTGTGGGAAGTTGCTGACTGCAGGGCATTGGCGGCACACTTTCTGTTGACTTTTAAACAGGCCTTTTTCTGCGAGGATCAGCAGTGACTTCCAGAGCACCTGAAAATGTGTCTAGAAGTCAGATTCTCATAAGGTCAAGTCTCAAAATCCAGAAAACGTGGTGCTGAGGAGGAGGGCGTGTAGACATGAAAAGGTTTAAAGTGGCACGTTTTGTTTGTGTGCACGTTTGTCATTGTGAAAAGACAGAATACTGATGAGACCAATCCATGAGTCAGTATTGTACCTCAGTTTCTTGCTTTACCCAAAAATGAAAAAAAAAAACCCCAAAGCCTCACCCTCATGAAACATGAGATTCATCCCATTTCTGTTTGTTTTTGGGCTTGTTTTGTTCTCTGAGGATGGATGGCGAAATGAACTGTGCAACGCTGTGTTCACTCACACAGCTTTTTAGAGCTTCCTCTGTTTCCCCACTCTCCTCTGGACTATACAAGCAGGACCAGATTATTGTAGTCTAGACAAAATGCCTTTGTAATTATTATTCTTAACATTATCTTCAATAATAATAAATATATTCACTGTTATGTTATTGTCATTGTTTCAGGTATGCACCAGTACTCTTCTCTCCCCCCAGGTAGTAATTCTACACATCTGCAAAAGGCTTGCTTCACACTACGATTGAAATGCTGGTGAAGAAGCCTTTGGACTCTTCAAGGATCTCATCTATGCCTTTATTACGCTCACAGGGAGAGTTGACTGGGCCTTTGCTTTGTGTGTTCTATCCATTTGGGTCGATGTTGTAGAGCCTTGTACAGTAAGATTTGGAAACGGTTTGTGTTGCTGACAAAAAATAAATAAGTTATATACATGGATGAGTGGGACATCTGCGGAAGAACTGAAAAGGCATACAAAGGACATCCACAGTGGACGTAATGAGGGGAAAGACTGGGTCGATTATTTTAATATGACCATTTTATACCTTTCCAATCCCTCCCCCTAGAGACCACAAAGATTAATTATTAAATGAACTGTTGTTTACTCTCTCGTGTGGGTCTTTTGTTCTGGTCTCATAATTAGTCGGCTTTAATAATAACGAAAAGAATATCAAACTTCATGCTGACTAAAATGCGTGTACATTTAGGCCTTGAAAACTTGTGTATCATGCATATACTTAAATATACAGCTATTGTTCAAGTTATGTGAAGAGATTTGGTTAAAGAATCATATCTCATATTTTTTGAATGTACATTTTCCTTAGAAAATTTAGGCCACAACGTAATTATTTTTTCCCTCAATAGAATTCAATATAAACACCATTTTAAAGAACACAATTGTTCTTTAAAATACAGCGTGTTTCTTAAACATTAGATAAATAAGTGCAAGTTGTGGCCGAGTTCAGATTTGAAAGCGGTAATTCAACTGCGAACTCGTCGACATTTCAAGGGTCGCGCCGGTTACGGTATCGCGAGAGTTGCGTCTGTTGTGTACTTTGCGAGGAGTAGCGCCGCTCCACCATTTCGCTGCGCTAAGTCTCCTCCCCGCGACCGCTACATTCTGAGCCGAAAGACACTCTCTCCCCGTCCGTATTTTAACTTCTTCATCGAGGTCGACTGCTACCTCGTTGGGTACCGGGAGGCAGTTTGGGCCGCCGGCATCACGGATTGAGTGCGATTTTACACGGATGACGACTCCTTCAACGAGAATTTAGTAAAAGAAAACTGCTCGGAAAATTCAGGTAGGTGGGAACTTAAGATGGCGGCCTTTGAAAGGGAGGGGGCCAAAGAGGAAGTCATGAGAGACTCGGGGGGCGCTCTGACTGACGACACCGCATTATCACACTGCACATTGTTTCGGTGTGCATCCGTAAATGGTTGTCGTAATGTTAAAACAACTTCGACCAGACACTAAACTGCTAGGTCGTGGTTTAAATCTGAAATGGAATCGGAATGTGATTATCAGACTAAACGAGTGTTTGAGTGTTCTATCATTGTGGTCGCTGCTAAAGAGCCTACCGTTGACCAGAGCGAGCCCCCCCACCGAACCGCCCTGTACAAAATTGTTTAATGTATACTAAATTGAAACACTATTTTAATTTTCAATTTTACTATAAGGACAAGTAAATGGCCCGTGTGATAAAAAGAAAAAAATACCAGGTTTGGTTTTCGCTAAAACACCCCCCCCCCGCGCACTGACGTCACGAATGATTGTCCCCTATTTGTAGTACATGCACAAGCGGCTTTTAATGGCCCATTTTCAGCCGCGGTGGCCCATTTCAAAGCAACTTGTCACGTTTGAACGCAATAATGGAAAGCATTACATAACTGCGGGTGGGAATGCGGCGCCTGCGCGTCCCACGAACGCAACCGACTAACTCCTGGTAGCTTGCTAGTTAGCTGCCTAGTGCCACCCTAGTACTGTTGTTGTACGACGCTAGCTAGCTCATCGGCTAACCGCGTTAGCCAAACCGGCGTTGCGAAAACACCAAATTTAAGGCATCTTTTATGACGGGGAAACTGTGTTTTCTTTGACTGTGTTGTTTTTATCCACAGTCGCTACGTGTCTATGCATTTTATGTAAGCCGCCAGTGCTCGTGTAGCCACCGAGCATATATGTGAATTGGCCAAACGCAGATTCCATTGAATATGTCTTTGTAATTAAAGATCCTACTTGTGGTCGATGAATCTTTTAAAATGGACTGAAATGAATAAGCGGAGGCTAACACTCATTCGCCGGCTAGTGGCGTGAGGGCGCGTGCTGCAGACTTCTTCCTGTGGGCGAATGCAGCAAACACAAGTTCACTTTTTTTTTTTTTACTGCTACTGCAGGATGCACACTCCATACCCACAAGCTCAGCACACTGGGGCAGTAGCAGCGGCGAATTAGCCTGCTAGTCACTCATCTCGTGACTTTTGTGATGAGCTGGATGACACTTTACCAAGCTGTCCTCTGTAACTTCTCACATCATGTTCATGTCGCTGTACACCAAGCTTGGGGCCGATATCCCGGACGAATAAAGTTCCCCGTCTCTGTGTTTGCTTCCCAGGAACATGTGGAGGGGACCCTAATTTCATCATCCTGGAAGTAGAAAGCACTGAGGATCCGAGTCTCATTCCACAGACAGGTGAGGAGTTGCCTGCAGTCAAATCGTATTGTACATAAATGTGAATAAATGTTGTCCAGTATTCCCTTGTTACTAGGTTTCTCATTTGCGTCCTCATGATATAGATTTATACACACAGGCATGTCTGAATTTCAATGACACATCTTGGGTGTAATAAGTTGTGTCGCAATATTCCAGGTAGCACTGAGGACTACTGGACGAGGTGTAATGTAATTAAGAGCAAAAGGAACGGAGAGGACATACTAACCTCCAAATTTTAACCTGCTCCTCATGCTTTTGTAGTATTAACATTTTTGGCTTTAGTGGAACCAAAAGACAAGTTGGGTATTTCATTTCCAGAACAACAGCATGGCAGTCATTTGGAAGTATTTCAGGTTTGAGCCTGCAGACGTCAGTGATACCAAGTGTTCAGTTTTCGTCGTGACCTTTGCAGTTGTTATATATTCAGCTGTTACAGATAAGGCGAAAATGTTTTGTAAAGTTTGTGTACGAAGTTCTAATATTATCTACATATCATAATGTAATATGAAAACAGTCTGCCTTAAAATACAAACTTCTCTTTTTTATTTTATTATATCAATGTGTATGCATTCGCTCTATTGCCGTACAAAATTTCATCAATGCGAGCGGGTCTTGAATGTAAATGATAAAAACGTTATTATTATCATTACTGTTATTATATTTTTTAATCTCCAGGTTCAACGTGTGGCCGCAGCAGCAGCGAGCAAGGGGGCTGTGGGGAGGCGGCAGTGCGGCAGCGAGCCTCTCCGGCTGTGGATGTGCTGGGTGGCAAGTCCCAGGCCGCACACAATGTGTCTGGGGAGTCACCTGGGCATGTCTCGCAGCCGGCCGCCGCTGCCCCCCGCCCGCTTCCTCCTTTGCCAGAGAGCGTCCAATCGCCATTCCCGGTCATGGAGACCGCTTCTCCGCTCACCGTTGCCGGTGCTGCTAACGTCTGCATCTCACGTGGCGAGCCCGTCGCCCACGTCGATGGCGTTAACTCGTCCAACACTGAGGACTTCAAACCACGTGCCCCCCTTGCCTCACATCCGCAAATCACCAGCGGGTTTCGAGGATTGCAAACTGGCGTGCATACTGTTACTAAAGAGACAAACATCTCCAATAGCAAGTCGCTATCTCTTCAGTCTCCCCAAGCCAACGCTGGACTCGTCACTGGTCGGCAGGAAAATTTGGAGTGTAACTCGGAGACTAAAACACACTTGGAATTTGACGGAAAACACGCGAGTGGAACTGCTACCACACAAGCTCAGGTCTGCATCATGGCCTCATGCCTCTCAAGCACCATGGAGAACAGACCTACTGAACAGTCGGAACGAGCGAAAGCATGTCAGGAATCGACGTCGCCTTCGCCTGTTGCTTCGAACTCTGGTGAGCAAGTTAACCTGCCACAGGTCCTCAAAGAGGTCCAGCAGGATGTTGTCCACGTTAATGAGATGGAGGATGCGTCAAACAATGCAGCCCCTCCCTCGGCTGAAACACTTGAGACTCCAAACACAGGAGAACTTGGTTCAGGTTCTTCACATACGCCAGCCTTGTTCAACAGCACAGCAAACGCTCAGACGGGCTGCGTGACTGATGAACCGAGTAACTGTTCCCCTAAGTCCTCAGCTGTCCGCTCGGTGCTGGACTCGGGCCTGCTTGTATCTTTGCAGGCAGAGGCAGAACCGTCTCAAACCTTAACGGAACCGCCCATGATTACCGAACTGGTGCATTCCGCTGACTCGCAGCAAATCGTGGTGGTCAGCGAGGCTGCACACCTTGGGGGCGGCTGGTCCAACGTGCACCTGAAGCAGAGTTACCTCCTGCAACGCGCCGACGGCAGCGTGTGCGAAGCAGCCATTGTCACAGAGCACACGCCGGCTGAGGCCAAGCTGTACCAGGAGAGCGTGCAGGGCGACATAGGGATAGACGCGCAAAACGTGGAAGTGTACCAGTTCTGTGGCCTGGTGGAGGAAGTGGCTGAGGAGACGGTGTGCGTCAGTACCAGTGTGCAGATACCTCACTCTCCGGGATATGAGGTCAACCTGTTCAATGCTTTGTTGGACCCCTCCGAGGACCTGGAATCCCACCTGGAACCTTCAATCCACACTATTACGGACAGTGACACAGTCATTATATCCCAGCAGGAACACGATGCAGACCAAGCACAAGTTTGCTCCACCAACAATGTCCACGGTATTTCTGTAGCTTCAGTGGGACAACACCTGCTTCTCGACGCCAGCTCCAACCAGGTGTGTTTGCTCGAAGTGGACTCGTTCGCCATGGAGCAGACTCAGACGCAAGTTTTGACACCTTGTCAGCAGGTGAGCAAGGACAGACAGGAAGCGGATGGACACGCTGCGTTTTCCTCGCTCGTATTGCCGGTAGATGCTGCTCAAAGTGAGCGGGCGGAAGTTTCCAATGCCACACTTGAGGCTGGCATTCCCTCTTCTGCAGGAACGAAAGAACCTCCGTGTGAGGGTTCGTCCCAGCCTGCTGCTGTGTCCACAGGTGCCCAACCGGGCGCTATTATTGCTCACCCTGCAGGAAGTAATAATCCAAAGCTGTTGCTCATCCAACCAGGAACAGCATCTCTCTTGAAACAGGCATTCTTCAAGAAGGCAGTAGGCTCGAAACCGGATGACAATCAGGGCACCGCGGTGTCCACCGAATCTGTCGTTGTTGGTTCTTCAATGCCATCTGAGAGTGGTGGAACACACGTGGTGAAGCCAGTCGCCAGACGGAACACAGCCGGTTCACGGTGTAGCCAATCAGAGGCCCTAAATGTCAGAACTTCAAGCCCGACGACTTGCGCTTTTAGTGAGGAAAGTGCCGTCACGCCCTCTTCATCTAGCGCCAAGGACCTGACAGAGCACGACTCCCTCTTTGAGGAGGACGAAGAGGAGGAGGAGGAGGACGACGAAGAGGATGACGATGACGATGATGATGAACCTACGGGGGACGCGGAGGCCTTGGATGCTCAAGTCAGCAGTGAAGAAGATTGCAGCGACGACGACACAGAGAGACCGGACGGAGACATGACCGCTCGAAATTCTTCACATAAGGTAAACAGATTGTGTTACCTTAGGAAGAGTCACAATCATCTTGAAACTGTGTTATTTATGCATGTGCAATTATTTGAGCACGCTGGATTACACTACGCATGTTTTTAGCATTTGTTTCTTTCATGATAATGGAGATTACAGTACAAAATAGATACACAAAGGATTAGTGAGAAGACATGTTTCTCAAACTTGTCATTCATCCAACCTCTGTGTGTTGGCAGTGGCTAGGAGATGGGTCCTCACCCTCCACCTCTTCGTCCTCCTTCCTCGAACCTTCACCCGGCAGCGACTGGGTCGGCTCCCGCCGTGACAAGTCGTCGCCTCTGCGAGGACCTCATGGCAAGTTTGTGTCTCCCACCTCATTCGGGGGCTACACTTCCTTGTTGTCTCCACCCGATCATTCCACCCCGCAGCGGCCCCGTGGAGAGCGCCGCTCTGACATGGCTGAGTTGGCCAAACACGTGAGTGGACCAAGCCAATTTACCGTATGCTCTTTTCCCGCTTTGTTAGGTTCAATCCAACTCCATACAATAGGTTAAATCAAAACTTCCAGATAATTTTCAGTTTGGTGTTGTCCCGCAGGAGGCCGACATAGAGCACCGAAGCCAGGCGCTGAAGCGAGAGGGTTTTTGGTCCACTAAGCGCCTCAACCGCCTGACTGAGCCGCCGCGGCTCAAAGTGCACTGGGACTACTTGTGCGAGGAGATGCAGTGGCTATCTGCTGACTTTGCCCAGGAGAGGCGCTGGAAGAGGGGCGTGGCCAGGAAGGTGGTGCGAATGGTGATGCGACACCACGAGGAAGTGAGGCAAAAAGAGGAAAAGGCCAAGAGAGATGAGCAAGCAAAAATCAGGAGGGTCGCGTCCTCCATCGCCAAGGAAGTTCGTGCTTTTTGGAGCAGTGTGGAGAAGGTACGATATGCCATTTCAAAAATGTTTTTTTTCCCACACCAAGATGTGCAGTTTGTTTCAGATTTGTAGCCTTTCCAGCCTTCATCTGGACGGGACTGCTTGTGGAACCAGGAAAAGATGTTGATGTATGATGATTTAACAAATGTTTTGTGTACGTTTTTTAAATGTATTTTTTGTCAGCAGACAGTGGCTTTTAAAAATGCAACGTTTCCCTAGAAATTTATTCTAACAAGATTTAAAATGTTAAAAAAAAAAATAGAAGAAAAAACATGCAAAAATATCAGAAGGGTGAAGAGCATTTGCATCTTGTTTGTCCCATACAGGTGGTGCAGTATAAGCAGCAGTCTCGACTGGAGGAAAAGAGGAAGAAGGCTTTGGACCTCCAGCTGGACTTCATCGTCGGACAGACAGAGAAATACTCTGACCTCCTCAGCAAGTCTCTGGCGCCTGCCAGCCGGCCCGAACCGATCCCATCACCTTCCAAGACGTTTGTGCCCGCCACCGCTGATGAAGACGGTGAGAGCTAATAAATCTGTTTCTCTTGAAATTGTTCACGTTAATTCATTTTTCTAAGCGGAAGAGACAAAATATATTGAAATCAGAAATTGAATTTCTTGGAGAAAATTTTGAGACTTTCTTATAAACTGTATGTAAAAATCTTCAAACGTCTTTGTTGTCGTCGTGAAGCTGATCTCCCAGCGGGACGTTGTCATAGCTGCACATCGCGGATACTTTGAGTAAGAGTTGTAATGGCTGTTGGGTAAACCGTACCGTTTTATCACATTGCCCTTGTCTGAGCTCTTGTAATGCATTTTAAACGCACAGACAAAAGTGGCACGACAGGCCCAGGAAGAAGGCCTCGGCCATCAAGACCCATCTAACCTGTTTGACTGTGCCTCTCCCGCTGCGCTATTACTCACGTATCATTCCTGCGCCACCAGGGCAGCCCCACGTGACTCGCACATGATTGACGACAACCACATGAGCTCAGACTGACCTTGAATGTCTGACCTGGTTAAGTTCCACTAATTTCATTCAATGCGGCCTCAAAACATTTCTGAATACAGTGAAATCCCGTTCATCACTGAGATATGTAACACGCTCCCAATTTTTTTTCTTCGTCTTTACATCTCCCGCATTCTTTAAACACATTTAAACGTCTTAATATTCACTTGAAATTATTTAACCACACATTTTAAAGTATTCCTTTGTGCATGTTGCCATTCTGTTACTCACAATTCATGCCACAACATAATGCTACACTGAAGGCGTTCAAACTTGCACTCGCCTATTTATTCTAAGTATCCATAAAAGCAATTGTTCTTTTGCCAGGGTCCAGATGATGAACCATGATAAAGCCAGAGAACATTGTTGTAACAAAAATAAAAGTTGTGTCCCCTCATGCAGACCGAGACTTTGAGCCTCCTTGTGAGGAGGAAGACGATGAGGAGACCATCGAGGTGGAGGAGCAGCAGGACGGGAACGACGCTGAGAGCCACCGCCGGGAGATTGAACTGCTGAAGGAAGAGAGCATGCTGCCCCTGGACCAACTGCTCAGCACGCTGCAGCAGGCGCAGGTGTAACACCCGTCAACGCCCCGCCCCAAAAATGAGTTTCTGTCTTTGTGACGTTTCATTGCAGGAGTAGGCAAACCTTTGCAGTTTTTCTTGATCATGTAGCTAGGACGGATTAAAGAACGGAATATCGCCATTTGTGGCCTACGGGCTGCCCTTAGGCTAACCTTTCTTTGGATGAATAAATCACATTGACTTTGTGGTGTAGTTAGTCCGAAAACACTAAATGAAGTGGATGCGCAGGACTTGGTCTCGGATGAAGAATGCTCCAATGAATCGTCCTCATCGGCAGAACAAGGGGAGGAAGATGGAGAGTTTGCTGCCAATGAGGAGGATGGTGAGATGACTTTCAGTATTGACCTCATTCTTTATCTGTCCTACATTGAGGAAAGTTTGACAAGTTAAGAGGGGAAAAAAAATCAGTCTTCTGTAGCGGTTTTACATGGTAACGTTTGACATTTATGGACTGTTACTAAATTTGATTGTTTTTTTTTTTCCTATGGTTACCAGCTGAAGATGAGGAGGACACCATAGCTGCCCAGGAGAAAGTGGAAGGAGATGTGGATCATGCAGAAGAACTAAATGACTTGGCCAAAGAGGGTGCGTTTAATTAGTGTCTTTATTTTATTGGTCCCAATTTGTAGATACAAACACGTCGTTTAATTTATTATGGGCCCCTAAATTATGGCTCGTGGAACTCTGGGGGTCAGGGATCCCAGTTTGAGAACCACCGATTTAGCCATCCAGTGTCTGCTTTTTCATGGCTGCCGTCCCCTTTTGCACCTACAGGAGACATGAGCATGGAGGAGCTCCTGGAGAAGTACAGAGGAGCATACGCGTCTGATGTAGAGGAGCCATCTGCCTCCGGCTCCAAGGTAAGCTCGGAATGGGAGGCGTCCGGCGATGAAGAGGATGACAGTGAAGATGAGAGTGATGTAGAAAGCAACACTTCCTCCTCCGGTAATTGACAAGATTCTTCGCAAGAATCAACCAACAGCATTGTGCCGCGTTGATGATAAATAAGTGTCTTGTCAGACTCTCCAGGGGAAAGTGAAGAGGAGGAGGAGAACAGTGAGAAAGATGAGAGCGAGGAAGAGGACGACGGTGCAGATGAAGGGATGGAGGTCTTGCTCAAGGAGGGAGACCAAAGCCCGTCTTCATCAGGCTCGCGGCCCAAGAAAGAGATCAGCCACATTGCAGCCACCGCGGAGAGTTTGCAGCCCAAGGGCTATACGTTGGCCACCACCAAGGTGAATTAGTACATTAGGCCGACTTAGTTTTGCGGCAATTTTAAAATTTGAGTCTCAAGTAAACTGTCACAACATAATCGAGAGACCAGCCATATCACAAATGTTTTTTTTCCCAACCAACATTTGTCCTGGTTTGAGGACCAGAGTTGTTGACAATGTGCAGAAAGTGAAAAATAATCCTTGAAATCGCCCTTCTTGTGTCGTTAAGGTGAAGACGCCCATCCCCTTTCTCCTTCATGGCACGCTACGAGAGTACCAGCACATTGGACTGGACTGGTTAGTCACCATGTTTGAGAAGAAGCTCAACGGAATCCTGGCTGATGAGATGGGTCTGGGCAAGACCATCCAGACCATTGCACTCCTGGCTCACCTCGCTTGCGAAAAAAGTAGTGCTGATGTGTTCTCTCACACTTTTTTTGGGGGGGGGGGATTGAAGATTTACTGATGGTTCATTACTTGCGTGCAGGTAACTGGGGCCCTCACCTCATCATCGTCCCCACCAGTGTCATGTTAAACTGGGAGATGGAGCTGAAGCGCTGGTGTCCCGGCTTCAAAATCCTCACCTATTTTGGAAGCCAAAAGGAGAGAAAGCTGAAGAGACAGGTAATGACTATTGCATCGTCTTAGTTCACTTACAGAATGACGAATCTCTTGACTGAGCTTTTAATTTCTGCAAAGGTAGGGAGGAGTAGTCGGTGTTTGAATATTACTGGTGTGCCAGTACCCAACTGACTTCTTTAAATGATATTGTAAATTATTTTGTGGACGCCACGACTCGCGGCCCCACGGTCCCGAATTTGAGACCCACTTTACGAACCGCTTTTGTTCTCCTCAACAGGGATGGACCAAGCCCAACGCTTTCCACGTTTGCATCACGTCGTACAAGCTGGTGCTGCAGGATCACCAGGCTTTCCGACGCAAGTCATGGCGCTACCTGATTCTCGACGAGGCGCAGAACATCAAAAACTTCAAGTCCCAACGCTGGCAGAGCCTGCTAAACTTCAACAGGTCTCTACAGCCGTCTGAATAAGCATGAGGACTCGAGATCTCAGAACTTAAAAGTCCAACTGTGCATTCGTCATGTAGTGTTCAATGGTATCCTCCCTTTTCACGGTGGTTTCATGTCACTGTATTTTCCGCCTCATTTATAAGCCAGTCACCAACAGTGATGATTTTATGACCCTCCAGTTTCTTATGATCAATCGAATCAGTCATGCTAAATGTTGGCTTTTTCCTCTGAATTTTAGCCACAGACGCCTGCTGCTGACAGGGACTCCACTGCAGAACAGCCTGATGGAGCTGTGGTCTCTGATGCACTTCCTGATGCCGCACGTCTTCCAGTCGCACCGCGAGTTCAAGGAGTGGTTCTCCAACCCGCTGACTGGCATGATCGAGGGCAGCCAGGAGTACAATGACGGCCTGGTTAAAAGGCTCCACAAGGTTCTCAGGCCCTTCCTGCTCAGGAGGATCAAGGCCGACGTGGAGAAGCAGATGCCAAAGAAGTATGAGCACGTAGTGCGCTGTCGCCTCTCCAAGAGGCAGCGTTTTCTCTACGATGACTTCATGGCACAGGCCTCGTGAGTAAAGTACATTATAGAACCTTTCGGTCTCTGCATCGTCTCACCTCCAAACGTCTCTTTGTTCCCAGGACCAAGGAGACCCTTGCTAGCGGGCACTTCATGTCCGTCATCAACATTCTAATGCAGCTTCGGAAAGTGTGCAACCACCCCAACCTGTTTGACCCTCGACCCATCCAGTCGCCTTTCATCACCAAGCCTATAGTTTTCTGTACCGCCTCCCTGGTGGTGGACGCCCTGGAGGTGTCTCCTCTGAAGGTTGGCAACTAGCAATTGTGTCTCATTTTTACAGCTGTGTTGCTGAGCTTTTTTTTTCTCTCTCTCATCCGCATGCAGCGCTGTGACCTTTCGATGTTCAACCTCATTGGTTTGGAGGGCCGCGTGACTCGTTATCAGGCGGATGTCTTCATACCAAACCACAAAGTCAGTCGCCAGCTCATTCAGGAGATCATCGAGTCTCCCGAACCCCTGCCTAGACCCCGAACGATCCGCATGAAGGTCAACAGGTACATAGTCATGTTCCTATTCATATTATCAGTGAGAAGTGCTCATTTGTTAAGGTCTCATATAGAAATTGACAAAACAATCCATTTGAACCAGGAAAAAAACAGAATTGAAAAGGTTTTGAGCGAAGCTGCTCCTTACAATTGTAGTGTCTGATATTTCAGGACACTCCTCCCGCCACCCAAAGGCGACAGCGGCTCTGTGACGCCTATGAACAAACCAACCTGCTCGGTGACGCCTGCAGCTCAGACCTCCAAACCTACGAGCCCAGAGGCCACAGCGGCGCCAGCATCTTTGCCTACGCCTACACCTACACCTACACCTACACCTACACCCATGCCTACACCTGTGCCCGCGCCTGTGCCCCCATCTGCGCCCCCAACTGCTCCAGCTGTTCAACAAGGTAGATGTTATGCATCTGATGACATTGCATCTCTTGCCAGCTATTTGTACATACAGGACATTGTTCTTCCCACCTTTTGTCCCTACACACCTCCACATTTTTCAAACAATCAAACCATTTCAATTTCCGATCAATTAAGATGGAAGCTATTTTTCACTTTCCAAAGTTTGACATTTTCAACCCAGAAAGTTTTCAAAAGTAAATCACTGAACAAATTAAACTTGAAAGTCAACTTTTCACCATTCACACAGAAGTTCTACAAAAATGGCATCCACATTTTTTCCACCATTACAGTGATATGTTCGGTGACTGCCACAGCCCCTCCTCGCGCCCCTCTGCCTCCTGGTGCTCAAACGGCTGTGAGATCCAGCATTCCCAAGCAGGTACTGACGGTGCGCCCTCCCCCTGCTCCATGCACCACCGGCATTCCCGGACACCCGAGTCCCAACCCCGGCAGCATCATGCCGCAAAGAGTTCTCCTCAGTCCAGACATGCAAGCCAGGCTGCCTTGTAAGTCTTTCATTTTTACTTATGCTCGTTTGCCATTATGAAAAGATAAAAGGACAAGTGCGCTTGCTTCAAGCTGTTTATTCTTCGCTCCCGTCTGAAAATTACTGTAAAATTGATGCATAAAGCAAGAGAATTATCGATGTATATTTAAACAACAAAATGTTTCATCAAACCGTTAACGTCAGTCCTATTTCTTCAGTATTATCCCACGAAAATACACAGTACAGTAAAATGTTTAGAAAATTGTGACCGGTCGTCATTTTCTTGTTTCTGTGCCTAGCTGGTGAGGTGGTGAGCATAGCGCAGCTCGCCTCCTTGGCCGGGCGTCCGGTGTCATCGTGTCAGGGCAGTAAACCGGTCACCTTCCAGCTGCAGGGCAACAAACTGACCCTTTCAGGAGCGCCCATACACCAGGCACCTCCTCCACGTCCCATACAAGGTATGTTGATTTTTTTTTTAAATTGGTGTTAGTATCTTTAACAGTTTTAAAGTCATAATTACAGTATTTTTTTGTAAGAAAAACACATCAAGGTTATAATTATTAAAGGATTCAATAAAAAATATAACTATGGCGGTAATGTAGAGTGCTTTGGCGCGAACACATGACCGCCTCTTCTTAGGCCAGAACGCAAGCTAGTTCTTGCCTCATTACATCGTATGTCTGTACAATTAGAAATTGAGGATGCCCTGTCAGTTTTTTCTCACAGTTGTCTGCGACTCGCCTTTGGTTCTTAACCTGCAAATTGAGAATCTAATCTGAAATGACTAACTTTGTGTCCTGCAGGCAATGTGATGCACCTTTTGTCCAGTGGGGGGCACCATCATCTCATCAGCCAGGCCGCCCAGGTGACGGTCCAGAGCCCTCCACCCACTGCCCACCGACTTACCCCCAGTGCTTCTTCTCAAGGTGTCTCTCTTCGTCTGTGTAGTGCGGGGGTCCTCAAACCTTTTGCACCAGTGACCCTTGCAGGGGAAGATTTTTTTTTATCATGGACCTCCCCTTTTTGATGTCATACGAGTTTAAAAGTGGGCTCTTTTTTTAGAAATAGTATTATAAAAAATGTTATAAGAGTTGCGTCATATCTTTTCATGAAAAACAAGTTATAATCTTCCTAAATTCTTCATATGTTAATAGCTGCAGATAAATATTCTATATAATTTCTTCTTAGGGTCACCTTCCTGTGTGGTGAGCAGCCCTGGGGTAGTGAAGATCGTCGTACGTCAAGCAGCAGGCAAGGAGGGGGGCCCCGTGCCGACCCTGGCCGTGGCCCCGTCCCCTCGTGTGGCTTCCTCTCACCCCCACCCAAACGCAACCCCTGTCCGAAACACGGCCACGCAGCAGGTGGCCCAGCGTACCCCTGGTCCTGCCACTGTCCACTACACTCTAGCCCCCCCTAGAATTCCCAGCACCACCCCCAACCAAGCCCAGCCCCCGGTCCCCATCCTCAAAATAGTGCAGCCTCCTCCACCTTGCACAGAGCAGCCAGGTGAGAGAACTTGAGTTTTTTTCTCTCAATATGGTGTGTACATGAGCAGAAGTGGATCATAGCCAGAAGGGGTGGGGGGTCTTGAGTCACATTGACTTGATTGTAAGACATAAATAAATATTTATGGCTAAAACTCATGAAAGACTTGACTTGTAATTTGTGATATATCGCAAGCGGCTAACCCAATTAATGATAGGGTTTCACTTGTTTGAAATTTAATTTGGCTTCAAGGTTAAGACTTCAGACTCTAACTTGCACAAATGTGACTTAGTCCCACTTGGCGGCTGATCTTCAGTCCTCTTTCTCCCCTCACTGTCCCACTCCCATTTAATTTGATTACTTTGGAGTGTCTCCAGCCATGCTGATGTCTTTTCCCTCTTCCTTTTCAGCTCCAGCAGAGGCAACGACGTCATGTGCTGCATCCAAGCCAGCAGCCCCTGATGGCACCAGCACTGACACCAGTACCACAACCTCCACTGCCACCGCAGCGGTCGCCAGCACCAGTCAGACTGCAGCTGTAATAAAGGCAAAACCCACTGCTGCTCCGAAAGCCCGTCCTCCACCCAGAAGAAGGCCACGACTGCTTCCTCGATCTCCTTTTTACATTGTAAGTTTAGGCAAATTTTAAATGTCAACATCAAGATAGCAAATTTGCAATGGTTTGGCTTCTGTCCATGCAAACAACATCAGTCGTTTTAGATCTATAGCTTGGGAACCACTAAGTAATTAGCAAGAAATGACATTGTAACATTTACAAAAGTGGATCCCCAAAAAATGGGGAGCTGTGCGCCAATAAAACAAGCCGAATAAATCAATTATTCCTCATGACCTTATCTCTAGAATTGGTAAAGAGATGAGAAGCCAAAACAAAAGCTCTGATATGATTGTGATGTCACATAAGTCTGACATGCCTGTTATTTTAGAACAAATATTACTGGCACAAAGTCCCCTTTTAATTTTTTTATAATAAACGGCATGTTTTTTCAATAATTATTTTTATAGCGAATAATTACATATTTTACAGGAACAAGCATAAGGTGAGAATAATTAAATTTAAAAAAATTCACTTGTCAAATAACTTCTTTCTTTGTTTACCTTTGAGTGAACATGATTTTATCAGCATCCCGTCCTCACTCTTCATTTCTGTTCCCGCCTTTCTCTTGGCTGTTAGCCGTCGCAGGCCGAGGCCGTCAAGAAGCAGCGGGACAGCAAACTGGACTTCATCTTCAGGGTCAGCGAGTGCCGTTCTGCTGCAAAGCCTGTGTTTGGCACGGAGGTTCTGGATTTCCTGACATTCCTGCCCGGGCCCCAGCCCTCACCTGCCGCCCTTCGGCCTGCCGAGGCCGAGTGGAAGCGTTCGGGCCACGGCAGCTGTTTGATGTCACAATGGCGACACCCGCACAACTTGTGGAGTCACAGTCATTCAGTGGCAAATGCCATCCACAGCATTGAGGAGAGGTTAATGCTGTTCTCAGACATTGTGGACCGGTAGGTTTCTAAACCTTCATCGTATGACTTTAAGAACATGTTTGGAGGTAATTGTCAAAAACGTTTTTTTTTTTTTAAACAACACGAGATTCTGAGTATTTTTCACTTCACCCGAGCGGTGTCTGATCTGAAACTCACTCCAGCCGACCAAGCTATGGCATGTGACTTGAAGAACTTGTTTCTAAATGTACCCGGTAGAAAAGTACAAATTGTGCTCTTTATTGTCAGGTTTACGTTTGCCATCCCACCCGTGGAAGCTGCTCGCATAACAATGCACTGCTGCCATACTCCTCCCTCGCTGAGTCATAAGGAGGCGGTGTTCTCCTCAGCGCTCTCTGCTCAAGTGGCGCCTCTCACTCGCAGCCTCCATCGCATCCAGTGCAACATGAGGACCCAGTTCCCGGATCTGCGGCTTATCCAGTATGATTGTGGTAAGAAGTATTTTTTGCATAGTTGGCAATACACAACTAAAGTTGACTACACTCCTAGATTTTACATTCAGACCATGTTGTCCCACTCCACAACAACGTTGTGTACTTCCTGCGCAGTCCTTATTTTTGACTTTGGTTTCATCTTACTTCAGGGAAGCTGCAGACCCTCCACCTGCTGTTACGAAACCTGAAGACGGGCGGTCACCGAGTGCTGATCTTTACGCAGATGACGCGTATGTTGGACATTTTGGAACAGTTCCTCAACTATCACGGACACATTTACCTGCGGCTGGATGGCAGCACACGGGTGGAGCAGAGACAGGTCGGTGCAGATGTCTATCAGAGGTGGGGACTTAAGTCAAATGAACTGACTCAAGTCAGACTGAAGTGGACAATTTCAGAAGTTGGCTCCTTCCTTGGACAAAACGTTGGTGTGACTCGGCCTTGGCTTGATCACACTCCGAAATTCATTTAGATTTGAACTTTGGACATTGAACATGCCTTGCTTGATTTTTGCAACAGTAACTTAGATTTTGCTTGAGATTTGAAGGTTAACTTGAGATTTATAACGTGCACATTTATTCCCACCTCTGATTTCTTTTTTTGGATACAAGTTCCAACTTTTTCGTTCTCTTCCAGGCCTTGATGGAGCGCTTCAATGCAGATCGTCGGATATTCTGCTTCATTTTGTCAACTCGTAGCGGAGGCGTAGGAGTAAACTTGACGGGTGCCGACACGGTCGTGTTCTACGACAGCGACTGGAACCCCACCATGGATGCTCAAGCCCAGGACCGGTGCCACCGGATTGGACAGACCAGAGATGTCCACATCTACAGGTAGGTTCTTAAATCTTGCTAATGGCCTTCCAGTATCGAGTTTTCATGTTTTACTCCAGCTTCCCTCCACATCCCAAGAACATGCATTTCTACATCAGCGTTTGCACTGATGATGCGTTTGTCCTCGTCTTCAGGCTAATCAGCGAACGCACCGTGGAGGAGAATATTCTGAAAAAAGCCAACCAGAAGAGAATGCTGGGAGATATGGCCATCGAAGGAGGGAACTTCACCACTGCCTTCTTCAAAGAGGTACAAGCTCCTGCCCGCATACCAATGAAATCGCTTGCGAAAACTTTCCAAACGTGTTGTCGGTTGTTCCTCAGCAAACTATCCGAGAGCTGTTTGACGTCAACGATGGTGAGAGGAGGGAGCCGGCTGTGGAGGTGTCAATGCCTCACGCTGAGGACGAGGAAGCTGGCAACAAGCAGAACACCACCATTCTGGAACAGGTTAGATCAGTGATTCTTAAACATTTGTGAATATTTGTGAGAAATATGCTTTTGGTAGTCTTTTTTTTTTTGAGGGGGGGGCAAGATTTTAGCTTGTTAAGCTGCAAGTAGGTTTTATTTATTTATGGAATACAAATCAAACTAGCGTTACAGCAATTAAATCAATACAGTATGAATACGTAAAGAGTTCAAGCCAATGTGCACAAAAACAGTTGGGCTCGAAGGTTAAAAATGTTAAGAACCCCAGGATTAGATGATGTGCACACGAGCAAACAGTTCGATTGCCTGTTTTTCAAGTGCTCTATGACCAAAAGTAAATTGAGTTCATTGACTGAATTAGCACAACCATCTTGCAGGCGCTCTGTCGTGCAGAAGATGAGGAGGACATTGTGGCAGCCTCTCAAGCCAAAGCCGAGCAGGTGGCAGAGCTGGCAGAGTTTAATGAGAACATTCCACTAGATGACGCAGCCGATCAAGAAGAAGTGGAGGAGCTCTCAAAAGCGGAGCAGGAAATAGCCGCTCTGGTGGAACAGGTGAATTAAATTAGCGAGACAATTATGAGGGTTTCCTTTGAGAAAAAAAATTCTCCTCTGTTCAGATGTCTTCGACACAAAAATTTTGAGAACCCCTGTGACCTCTCTTCTGAAACACCTGCTATACCCTCTTTCATATTCCCAGCTCACTCCTATTGAGCGATATGCCATGAACTTCCTGGAAGCCTCCTTAGAAGATGTCTGCAAAGAAGAACTGAAACAAGCTGAGGTAAGTCTTGAGTAACCTGACAGCATCTAGCTCTCAGGACTTGAGTTTGACATGCTTGAATTAGACCGTGATTTCAATCAACATGTAATCTTTCTGCGTGTTTAGGAACAAGTGGAGGCTGCCAGAAAGGGTCTGGACCAGGCCAAGGAGGGGGGCCTAAGGCTGCACGCTTCCTCTGATGAAGATGAGGTTTTGTTGGCTCAACCCTCAGTGGAGCCCACTCAGCCTGCCCCCGCACGACGTGGACGCAAGCCCAAGGACAAGATGAAGGTTGTCACCTCGACAAGGACGAGTGGTCGTCTGCGTGGGGCTTCGCCTGAAACCGAGCCTGAGCCCACAACGCATAGGGAAGTGCCTACCCGCACTGGTCTTAGAGGACGCAATGCCCCCAAAGACTCTTGTATCCCGTCTCACACAGACCCTCCAAAGACATCAACAAAGCTGCAGGATCCCCCCAAATGTTCCAAAGTCTCGTCATCTCCTGCCAGAGACCAGCAAACAGTCGTAATCAAGCCTCCGGCCGATTCAGTGCCTTCCTCGCCTTCAATCCTGTCCCCTGGAGGCAAGCAACAAAATGCGGCTGAAACTGAGAGCAAGATGCCCAAGAGAGGCAAAGAGGAAAGCATGATTTCTGAGTCCTCGCTCACATCAGTCTGTCCAGTGCAGCATGAGGCAAAAGCTGATGAGGCTAAAGACCAAAGCGCCATGTCTCCGCCCTCCACCAGCTGTCGCTCGCCTCGCAAGCGGCAGTCCGCCGATGATGAAGTCCTGAAGGGCCTTGTAGATGATTCGCCGTCAGCCAAAGTCCTGCGGAAGCTTCCAGGTCGGCTTGTCACTGTGGTGGAGGAGAAAGAGCCAAGGAAGAAGAGGTGGCGAGGAAGTGGAGCTGGAGCATCTTCAGAGGAGCCGTCGGTGGAGGAGAACTCAAGTGAGGAACCAAATAAAGACTCATTGGTCCCTGACAGCAGCCTGAAAAACCCTCTGACCAAATCTTGTCAAGACCAAGACTCTACATCGAGTCCACCTGTGCACCTGCAGCCTGTCAGAGCTTATCCTCCATATTCTCCTCCCCACTTGTCTCCGGACATGCCCGTGCTGAGGAATCTTCCAGTCCGCCGCAGGCTGGAAACGGAATCTCGTATGGCGGCTCAACTTGGAGAGCAGCTCCATGCCGGTCGAGGAAGGAACCAGCACAAGAAAATGGACATTTCACTGAGTAAAGAGACCTTTCCTGCTTCGCCTGATGCTGGTGGTAATTCCCTTGATGTGCCCACTAAAAGAAAGAGGGGCCGGCCCCCTAAATGTCAGTCCAAGTTGCTTGAGCTCAACAACACAGTGTCTCCTCCTCCCACGCAACCTGTTTCACCATGTGAGGATGGAAGCCTTTCCCCAAAGCGCAAACGGGGACGACCCCGGAAAGACTCTGTGAGTACTCCAGACTTTGTTTTTGATGGACACAAATCTAAAAAAGTCACCCAAGCTGCGGATGTATGCAGTGAATACAATCCTGATACACTGAAGTCAGAAAGCACGGATCGGGACTTCCTGTCTGCCAAGACTGAGGAAACGGACTCAAAGACTGTAGAGTCTGCATTATCGATAACGCATACAAATAAAACGTCCTCTTCTGTTTCAACTTCAGCAGTCGATGCTGATGCCACACGAGAACCTCATGTAGCCTCCCCTGATCCTGTCTGCTGCCCTTCCTCGGCGACCCCAAACCAGGTTTCCACTGTCCCGATCCCTGAAAGTAACACAAGTCTATCACCACCTGTCAGCTCTGTCTTGTCACCTCCTCCCGTACCAGACTTTTCTAGACCCTCTGATGCTCCATCAGAGCCCTCTACAAAACTTGATTCTGCCAAAACCACCACTGATGCAACACCAGCTTCTTGCCCTTCTTCACCACCACCGACAATGGTGGAGGCAGACCCAACATCAAAACCGGACGCCGTCATGCCATCAGCCATGGAGATCCTGGAGGCAGCCCCTGTCCCTCCTGCTGAACCTCCAGTTGTTCCTGATCCACCAGCAAACACTACAGAAACCCTCAAGCATGACATCTCAGCAAGCCCAGTGGAAGACCCAGAACCGGACAAGAATGAGCATGTATCGGATCAGTCGAACACTAGCGAACCCACGTCTTCGCCCACCGTCACGGCTTGTGCACGTGACGCACAGCTTCCTGTGGAGCCATCAACAACCGAGCAACTTAAAAACACAATCTTACCAACATCTGCTCCACTTTCTCCAGCCCTCAGTCCTCCATCATCAGTTACAACCACGATAGATGCAACACTCACCGACACAGTCACAACGTCAACATCCGCTGCCCTCTCAGAGGATTGTACTTCTGTTGCTTCGCCCAACTCTGAACTAGTCACTCCATCGTCTACCATAAGTAGCACCACAACTACCCAAGTGTTGACGAGCACGGCCCACACAGAAATACCAATCGCATCAATGACCACAGCACTTGCTCCTCAAACGTCTCCAGTCACCTCTTCACAAGCAGAAACCGTATGTGCAGTCATCTCTTCCGCTAAAGAGTCGGCAAAGACCCCTGCTGATACAGAGTCAAACCCCTCCTTGTCTGAAAAGGATCTAGACCAGACTACGCAGATGGAAGTGGATGGTGTTCAGGCTGAAGAGGACACACAGCTGGACATCAAATGCACAAAGAAGGAGATTTCTGCTGAGGCCGAACCCATCGAGAAGGAAAACCAAGCGACAGACATGGACAAAAGTGCCTCTGTCACAGAAAGGGAAGTCGAAGAACCCGGCGAGGAGCTCAAGGCTCTCATTCAGAAAAGATCTCTCAGTCGGCAGAGCAGCCAGGAGTCGGCTTGCTCGTCGTCACCCTCATCCGGCTGCTCCACGTCCACCCTCACTCGTCACGCTCACCACAAGAGGACATACGAGAACCGACATCCTCCCAAGAAACAGCGAGTGGACGTCACCTCAGATGGGGCAATAGGAGACAAATTGGAAGAGGACGAAAGCCAGAGGGACCCCGATGCGACATCACCTCACAGGAGACCTGGTTCATCGTCCTCCTGCGACTCAGACGACGATGAGCGGGGGAAGGAAAGCCGCTTAACTCACCAGCGGCAAGACCGGGACCAGAACCAAGACAAAGTCAAAGAGCAGAGCAGCAAGCGCCGGGGTAGGAAGCCAACCCACAGCTCCGACAGCAATGCCAACACATCCACTGGTGGCGACTCTGGCAGCGACTCGTCGTCTGTTAGGATCATAAGGAGATTAGCATGGTCTTCTCGAGACAAGAAGGCTCCCGCTAATCGTGCGGCCCCACAGCCCCCTGAACCCGAAGTCTTGGGGAAACGGTGCTCGGCACTCAACGCAGCTGCCAAACTTCTCGCCATGAAAGGAAGGGTGGATACCCCTGGTCACACCCCCCGCAAGGACCCTGCTGCTAAAGCCGGTGGAAACACTGCTGCTGCGTCTTTGTCTCCTGACCAAAAAAAACAAAAATCCAAAAGTAAAATGGTCCCAACTTCTATTCAGAACAGTTCTGTTACCCAAAGTAAAAATGACAGCAAACCCTTGACACACAATCAGGCCAGTCGCCCCATACCTCGCTCCACCAGGCAGTGCCCGGGGTCCCTTGTGCCCCCCCTGGATGGGCCTAAATACAAAAGGCTTAAAGGGGACGCAAAGGATGTCGGAAGTAAAAAGGTGGCAAGAGTGAAGGAGCATGACAGGGAGCTGACGCAGGGCAGGAGCGCCTGCAGCAGTGATGGCGAGGTGGATGGTGAGAGGCCGGACAACAGCAGCTGTGGGGCAGACGGCGGGGGGCCACAAAGTTGCCGAAGTCGTAGCAGCAGCGACAGCAGCCGGCGGGCCCCCAGTGTCAGCTCTCAGAACACGGACAGCAAAGGGGCCAGCTCTTGTGCCACCTCCTCGGGTAGCGACCGAGACCGCAGCGCCGAACGGGGCGGCAAGGAGGCCCCACGAAGGGGTGGGCGTAAGACTCAGAAGCTGCTGCAGGAGGCGGCGGGCACCGCGGGGACGGAGGGCACGCCAGACCGTATCCTGAGGAGTGTGGCGGCGGCGGCTGCTGTTCAGGCCCGGTCACCGGCGGCCAGCACGCGGTCCTCCGCCAGTCAACAACGCCACAACAAGACATGAGCGCCAGTGCCCTGGAGTGTGAGGTGTCGTCACGGAGCGCGTCCGGGCCTTCGGGGTTACCGCACAAGCCCAGGGACATGCCGGTGTCTTGGGCACCCCTCGCCCTCCTTTAGATACGAAGCTGGCCGGGGGGCGGCGCAGGGGAGCCGGACTGGGTGGAAGAGATCCACGTTACAGCAGGCTGGGCGGCGGAATGGAGGTAAAGCGTGGGCGTGGTGTACTGTCATCATTTCAGGACTGAAGAGAAATATCGCAGAGATGGCTGCTAGCTGGAGCTTCTTTGCGTTCTCTTGGTTCTTCTTATTTGCACATCCTCACTTCTTTTTCTTTCTTCCATCATTGGTTCATCTCATCACAGCAAAATTGTGATGTGGTCCCAGCGATCCCGAGGCAAAGTTACTGTAATGTTTCTCGTGCGTCAGTGCCTCTTTGGCCTTGTGAAAGGGTTCGGACCCGAGTTTGCCTTGTGAAGCACTCTGGAGTGTTGAGCTTTTCTTATTGTGCAGAAAAGCCTGCCTCCCCCCTCAAAAATATTACGATACATTTCTGGAATGAGATCTGTATTTGTGCTACCAAATTATTTTACTTGTCACGCCTTTGTTCTGTAAAATACCAACAGGGCCAGAATATGTGAATGGAGCGGTCCACAGAAAGTGACCAGCAATGAATTTCCTTTCAGGTGTGGGATTGAGGATGCGGGGGGTTTGTTTGGTCGGGTGATGGTCTTTTTTTTGGGGCGGGGGGGTTGTCAATTTATTTGTTGCATTCCTTCAATCCCTTGTAATTCCACATTGTTTTACTTGAACAATAAGACAGTTACTATTGAATAAAAAGACCAAAATTGAATAGTTTTTTCCCCCTTCATTACCAAAGTTTTTCTTCCGACTCATTTTCAGACTAGTAGTACATAGCGTTCATTTTTAAATTAACGCTTTTTGTGCCGCTTGTTCAAAAAAGTTCAGTTAATACTTTAAGTTCGGGATGGGGGCAACTTCAAATGGAATAAAAGTAATATGTAAAATATTTACTAAAATGCAACATGCTCATTTTAAACCATATCATTGACAGATTATGTGCATTTTTATTTTTACAATTTTTGTTGTATTTATAAAAAAATAACAGATTACTTCATTAAAAATGTTAAATGTGAACATCGAAATATTAATTTGTTGCAGCAAAAATCATGGCAGCCGACAATGTTTTTGCTTTCGCATGCACCTGTGCCACGTTACACTTGTTCTCTTTGAATGACGCAAAACCAGGGAAGATGGCAGCGTTTTATTTTGAGACCAAAGCCACAGTAATACACATTTCTCAAATGAATCTTCCAAGTTATTCCATTGCAAATGCACAGACCAACTACAGCGCGAGTTTGACTGCAAGCAGCGGAGGAAGGGAGGGGAAAAAAAACCCATTTCAGTGCATGATGAGGCCTTTAACAATTGAATATGCTCTTGACATCCCACACGTCCCAAGTTCAAGTGACAAATACAAAAACTGGTCCACGACGCCATTAAAAATCCAACGGGGAGGAGCCGTGGGGATACAAACATCTGTATTTACACCACATAATTACACTGGGGCAGTTAGTAACGTTTGTGTGAACAGCGCCATACAATATGTACAATTAGTTATAAAAGAGATCCCCCTTTGTTCTATAAAACAAAGTATTCCTGAGTACTGATTGATCAGCGCCAGTCAGGCTCCAGTCTGATTGGGAGGGGGCGGGGCTGTTATAACAGTCCTGGTCTTGATTCATGGAACATTTTTACAGGGACGAGCAACACAGGGGAAGGCCAACTATGTGTTAAGAGAGGCAAAAGGAAGGCGCCGGGCATATTTGTAACAGATCCAAACCCAAGCGTTACAGGCGACCCTCTGCGTCAGGAGAAGGTAGCGGCCAGCGAGATGGCGAGAATAATGATGACCACGGCCAAGCAGATGGCGATCCAAATCTTTTTCTGTGGCAGAACAAAAATTATCAGTTGTGTGATGTCAAACGTGCAAAATAGCGTTTCAGTAAATGAGTGAAAAAAGTTCAGTGTGTTTGAGCAGAGTGTGTGAGACCCCCGACCCCAAAATTTAAAAGCTATTCCGTAGTGAATATGAAAACACCGTAGTTTATTGTGAGCGATTCAGTCGTGTGCGCGAGTGAAAAAATTTTGTTCGTGAGCAAGGTTACGTATCATAGTTTGGGATTTTTCATTATAGTTTTTATTTCATTTTGAAACTGACACTAAAGAATGTTACTCACACACGACCGAAACGGTATGATGCATTGCAGTATTGGTTAAAAATGGGGGACGGAGGGAGGGATCAGTGGTGTGATCTCCTTTAATGGACAATAAATAACATTACCTTGCGTGCTTTCTGTTGATATGTGACCGCTTTCTCAGTGTTCTCCTTGGCCCTTTCCACGTAGTTGGACGACTGCTTGATGTTGTGCTCGATCTGGTCCACCATCTCCCCCTGCAGGACACAAGATGTTCTGCATTTCAACTTCCTTTCTAGCACATTTTAAATCCATTCTTAAGTGTACTACTGGAATACCTATGTAAATATATTTTGTGAAAGCATAGAAGTTGGAAAAAAGATCTGCAGTGTGTGGGGGTGAGAAGTAAAGGTGGATGTCGGACCTGAGCTTCCACCTCCATGGCCAAGTACTGAAACATGTCGTGAAGATCTTTGATGCTTCGTTCCAGCTTTAGGATCTCGTCGTGCCGTGACTCGATCTCGTTCAGCGCTTGTTTCGTGGCTTTGGCATCGCTCAGAATCTGACCCACAAATTCAACACTTTGGGTTTCGGAATATGACAACAGACCCATCTCAGTGAGATTTCTTTCCCTCAATATTGCAATTAATTTTTTTTCCAAGGTCCTGTTCCAATTCCAAACGCATACAATAAAGACGTAAAATTATATTAAACATAAATTCACTATGACTCAAAATGCTGTACTCACATTTTGCGTGAAAACGTCTGTCTGGCCACTTTCCAGCATTGAATCCAGCTCCTCATCGGTCACTTGGGTGCCAGCTAACAAAACAAGTTTGCACTGTTTATTAAATCATCGTTTGAGCAACTCATCGCGCCAAAGAGGTGGCACCATGTGTGCAACTCACTGATCTTGAGTTGCCTCTGTATCCTCTCCACATTGCGGTCTCTGTACTGCGCCTGGATGGTGTTGCAGTGGCCCATCAGCTCCACAAACTCCCTGGACAGGACGGCGTGCTGCGGACACAGAAAAATACGGAGACAAGTGCCCAGGTCAAAAAGCCTTTTGTGGTAAATTATATATATATTTTTTCAAGAGTGTGCGGCACTACCTGAGTGCGCTGCATGCGAGCGTTGATGGACACATATTTAGCATCGTCGTCTCCCTTTTTGGGCTCAATGCCTGCATTGCATTGACAAGCAGTCAGTCAGTCAAACACACAGACAACTCAACATCTCTGTTTGCTACCAAAAAAGTGCAATCTGATTAATTAACTCCAAGTCTTGATTTCAAGTGTGACATTTACTCTTCAGTTTCCTTTGGATTTGACTGGCCAGCGTCTTGATCTCATCTCGGAGTGTCTGCAGCTGTTTCTTCATCCCTGCAAAGATGACAACGCGCTTAAGAAACGAAGTTGTCCCGTGGAGTGAACATTTGACATGTTGCACACAAAATCATGACAAGCACATATTACCCTCCTCGGGCAGCGCTACACCCAGAACCGTTTTCTGCTTGTTCTCGAGGTCGCACACCATTCTCTTAAAGCTGTAAAGACCCTCATGGATTTCTTGCACCTACACAGTCCAAACCAGATGCACTTTTACCAAGTTGTCAATCAGCTCCGTGGCTCTACGGCTCACAGACCCCAGTTTAAGAGCCACTCTTCAAGGTCAGTCACAAACTCATGGAAAGTTGTGTTCACCTTTTTCAAGAAGCTCTCATTGTCCTTTTCCACCTTGGCTGAAGAGCTTCCAGGTTTGATCATCAGAGATTTGCCCTCATCGTCGTCATCTGACGCGTCACCTTTCTGCGCATGTGGAAAGAAAACAGACAGTGAGAAAACGCCGTAAGGTGAGCCTTTAAACTTGAATGCCAGGAAAAAAAAGTGATGAGTTGTCCCATTTCACCAGTCCGCCCCCCCCCCAAAAAAAAGTTAAATCAGAAAACAATTCAGTTTGTGATTCTAAATTTTCCCATTCCACCAGTAAAAAATAAAAACATTTTAATGATGGAGAAATGTATGGAAGGCTGTTTCTGCCAGTAAAGAGGTGATTTTTGTTACACCAGAAAAAAATGCTAAAGTTAAAAAAAAGTGAACTGTTTTACTCAAAGCAGAAACGGGTTTCCACACTAATGGATTTTTGGCTGAAAAATATGTTTGGTTAATCCAAAATAACTAATAAAGGCCCACGGGTCCAAATATTTTGAATTTTCAGTCTTTTTTTTTCTTTAATGGTTCAGGCTTTACGGGAATAATTGTTCCGGAAATGGTTTATTTGCATCAAATACTGTATCTTTCTTCACCTATGGATGCCAGCAGGCTGTAGTGACCATTATAACAATTGTATGTTCATCAGGTTGGTAGCAGAAAGTACATATTTAACCCGTGTGTCCACTTTTTGTGTCATGTGTATGGTGTGCCGACTTTCCGAATGCTAAACATGTGTCTTGATTGAGAACCACTGCGACTGGCCGACCCTCTTGCACATCCTCCAGCGGAAGTCGCCGGTAAAACAACGCCCAAACCGAGCATGGAGGTAAATCAAAAGGTCAAATGACCTTAAGGGCATTTTAAATCCGATTTGATTATGTCCTGATGTGAAAGTTGTCGCGTAGTGAAGGTTGACATTTGGAACCGTTAATCGAGTGGTTGCTAAATTGCAAACCTAGCAAGCTAAAGCTAAGGGCTACTGCAGATATAGTACTGCAGTACTCCTCACACTTACGTTTCCCAATTCTTTCGTTCGATCCCGCATTTTTGTTGGCTTCTAACCGTGCAGAGTTGTGCCGGAGACGCCGCGGCGGTGCGCCAAAGTGTGCCGACTTTTCAGCAGGCTGGAAGAACTTTGGCGATGAAAAGGTGAAAAGTTTTTAGTTTGGTTGTCATTCAACAAGTTCATTTGTTGGGCTTCGTTTCTTTCTGCTTCTCCACATGCCGTTGATGGGCAGAAGCAGACATTTGACTCATTAGCGCCTCAAGGGACGCCGCTGTGTAATTTCACCAATAATAACAGGCGTTTAGCCCAACAGTTTTAATTGTGCAGTACAGTATTATGTACAATACTGGAAAGAGCAAGGTGGGAAATGAGGAGAATTGAACAAATATTAAAATGTAAATTGTAAATGTATTTTGCGGGGACAGGGACAATCCAGAATTAACGCCCACTGAAATGTACTGAAGAAAAAAAACCCCAAACGATTCTTCAAAAATGCTGACAAAAACGACAAACATTCCATGTATTCCACTAAAATCGGGTCAAACGGAGGTCCATTGATATGAAACAACTACAAATGTGTTATACAAGACAAATTTAGATTTTATTTGACCTTTAGAAATCAAAGTTGTCTGATTCGACTTAATTGAACGTTTGTGTTTTGATAGACTACACTTCCCATGATGCCCCGAGCCTCCAGCGTCAAGAGCGGCAAGGGGGAGGGAGAGCGGGAACTGTCAGTGGCCAAGCACGGACGCGCAAATTCGGTCGACAAGCACCACCGCCATCTCCTCGGGAGCGAGCGAATGAGGCGGCCCACGGACACACGCCGGCCGGCCGCCCTCGTCGTCGCCGCCATGAAGGCAGCAGCGGTCGCTCGGCGTGGTTGTCACGGCGGCGGACTACATCAATGAGACCCCGCGGAGTTCGTGTGGCGCAGAAGAAGACGACAAAATGAAGAAGCAGTTCAACCGAATGAGACAGCTCGCCAACCAAACAGTGGGCAGGTAGGAATGGATGGATGGAGGTCGCGTCGTGTGATTGACGGCTTGGACGCGCACGCACAAGCGCGGGCATGATGGCCGTGTAGGAATGGGCAATGCCCCCCACCCTTTAGGCACTCTGCAGTTATAAAGGAGGGGGGGGGGGCTCACTTGCATGGCTGTCACGTATTGATCTGACAATCATCACTGAGGACACTTGATTAGGTACTCTATCTATCTATCTATCTATCTATCTATCTATCTATCTATCTATCTATCTATCTATCTATCTATCTATCTATCTATCTATCTATCTATCTATCTATCTATCTATCTATCTATCTATCTATCTATCTATCTATCTATCTATCTATCTATCTATCTATCTATCTATCTATCTATCTATCTATCTATCTATCTACATTGCTGAGATTATAGATTATCAAGTCGCTGTGTCTCCATGCTGTAGTTTTGTTTTAATTTTAAGATTGGTTCCCGCAGACAAACTGCCTTTTTTCCCTCTTCTTCTTTTGGTGTTGGATTCCAGAAAATCTTTTTTAATCCCAGACTTGAACAGGGCATCCAAGTATTAAGCGGCCGTACCGGTTAAACGCACACTTGATGAGAGAAGATGTGATTAATCCTGCTTGAACCTACAAAGTGCAGAAACACGCTACACATTTTTGGTTTAGGGCAGGTACTCTAATTCTTCTCTTCTTTTTGTCTCCTGGTAAGGCTAAGTGATTGTGGAGTAGCTTGTGTTGTTGCACGCCATGATGGATACAAGTTGCTTGTTTTCTCCATTACTGTTGATATCCTTGGCCCACCTTTTCTCTTGCTCAGTACACCAGTAGTTTCTTTCTTTGTTTCCAAAATTCCAAATTGTTGTATTGGCGACACCTGATCAAGTAGGAACACCCATCTGCCACGAGTTCCACAAGTCCAAGACTAGTATTCATAACCGCTTACCATGTGTATTTCCTGCCTGTTACGGAATAATGTACCACTATCAAACATAGCTGTTTGGCCTTGGCGGAGGCCTGTTTGTTGTTCGCAGACGCATCAACCACAGTGAGAAAGTGGGTCGACTTGTCGCCTCGCATCGACCAACGGGCTCTGTGTTTGTTCAAACTGGAGCTGGGCCTGCAGACAGGAGGTGCTGATTCCAGCCATGAAAGAAAAGATACTAGTGAGATTCAGAAGCTCATCATCATCACGTTTAGTTTTAATTTAGAAATGCCGGCAGTGTTGTCCTATTTTTTTGGGTGTGAGTATGTGGTTGATGGAGCCCAGTGAGGTGGAACATGCCGATAATGACTTACCTCATAGGTGACACAATTAGCGTGTTGAGAGGAGGACAAAAGTCCTATGTATGGTATATATGGAATACATGCAATATCAGATTTAATATGGTCTGTCAAGAATTTAGCTTGCCCAGGACGGCGCTTAAGGTCATGCATCCTACTGCCCAATCTCTAGTGTGATTTTGGGATCCCGCTTTACTTAGAAGCCACCAGTGTTTTCTGTGATTGTGACCTTAAAGCCACATCATGAAATATACTCTTTTATTCAGACGTAATTATCAAAAGATGGCCGCACAACCATTTTTCCCCCCACAGAAACTTGTTCCCCCAATGGTGTCACTCCAATCCAGATGTGGGTCGCCAGAGGTTCAGACGCAGTTCAGCTCATCTCCAAAACAGCTAGCGTGCAGCGCTAATCCCGCCTAAACTGTGTGACTGAGCGACAAAGTGTAAACCCAAAGCGTGCAGTACGAGTGGGGGGTGATGACGTGTCCTTTTCGATTTCATTCACGGTTTCCATGGCGATGATGCCGTAAAGAGAAAGGGGGAGTTTCAAGGCTGGGTATGCCGAGACGAGGCGCTGGTCCAAATTGAACAGAAATCAGAAAGTACGCAGGCCCAGACATTAGGAATTTGTGGTCACAAAATGGTATAACGTGCATATAAAATACTTGAGTTCAGTACCATTCTCAAGAACAACTTGGACGTCCTGCTAAACAAATGGAGCGCACCTTGACTAGAAACTGGAGTAATTAATGTGCTCGGAATTGTGTTTCTTGATAAGGTGCACTTGATTTTTCACCAACCTCTCCAGGAATTATATTTATATTATTTACTTGTATTTTTTGCGTGCAGTGCGCCCAATTTTTGGCCACAAATGAGCATTTAAATCTTTTTAATCAACCAATTGTACAGAAATTAATGAAACAAATGTAAAAGGACTAAAATAAAATAAAAGTGCATTCAAATGGTAACATAGTTCATTTTATTATAATAATAATTAACCATCAGTTGTCGCAACAAATGATGGAATAGAATGAAACATTATTTTAATTATATTTATATATAAATATAATATATAATATATAAATAAAATGTCACTAAGCAATTTCAAGGGAAAAACACAGAAATGAATGCAACAAATATCGCAGTGCTCTTTATAATGTAAATGCTCGGTGTGCCGCCGGCAGAACTTTGCTCACCTATGTTGTAGCTGGATATACAGTATGTATGTATGTGTGTATCCTCCTGTAACGCTGGTGATGAGAAACATCTGCGCTCTGTTGCTACTTGTGACCCTCCGAAGCGAGCTTAGTAGACTGGGGTTTTGCGGCTTATTTTCAATGAGGATGAGGAGCTTTCCCTCTGATTAGATGGACGCATGACAAAGAGATGGGGGACGCTCCCACTGTTTGCCCTCCGTGTGTAATCCCATCACTGCCGTCCCCCATGACGCACACAACCTTCATGAGTCGAGTGACATGTGGGCAGGAAAATGGTGGATGGCGTTCAAAGTTCTTTTCCTGTCACTCATGTTCCGTTCGGACGTCATTGACGAGTTTGTGGCGCGTTCATGGCCACCAAAAAGCTCAAGAGCGTTGACTTTGTGTCTGATGCAGCTGTGGTGGCACACGCCTATGTTGCCGCGGCGACTGGGGCAGGGCTGTCTCGAGGTGACGTTAGCCACCCAGCTGTAGGCGTGCTCCTGCTCGCTTTGTGCTGGGAGCACTTACAGGACAGGAAGTGATGTCCCGGGTGGGGTGCTGCGCTTCAGCGATGCTAGGAGTAGCTTGATGAGAGCCAGGACAGTTCCTGGAATGTTCCGTTTCATTCAGGAATGTCGAAAAAAACAGCTGCATCTTTTATTTTATTTGGAGCTGTTGGAACAGTGACAGGCAGGCGCCACGTACTGCGTGACCTCATTCAGGCATTTCCACGGCAACGGCGGTGGCCTCTTGTAACTATGGCAACGGCAATCGCGGTGATTCCCCGTGTCCGTGTGTCGACATGACCCTCGACTGAGATGGGTCAGCCGACATTGATGAAGGTCCACCCAAGGACATTGATCACATGACGTGTGGACAACACGCTCGACCAGTCAGCTCCAAATTTGAGGTTGCCTAGGCATCTCCTGTTGGCAGCCCATCATCTATATTCTGAATCTTATAATATTAGGATTTCTTTTGATTGCAGAAAATTACAACTTAAAAAAAAATGCCTGACTTATATGGTCTTTTTTTATTGTGATAGCAGAGAAAATTCCATAATGTAATGATTTATTTTGGAATGCTTTTAATAATCATTCATTTACATTTCAGGACCAGGAAAAAGTAGGTCTTGGAATGTTGCCTTCGCGCCGTGAGTCAGGTGATGAGTCAGTGCTCAGCGGACATTCCCACCGGCCGCCTCGTTCCTTCCCGGGACTGGTGAGCGCATCTTAGGATGTTCTGTCTGGGCACAAGAGTGGACGTGGATGTTATTCATGTCCCACGCTAAACATTCAAGATTTACTGCCGTTGACTCATGCCTTTAAACTTTCATAGGTCAAGTGGACAAAAGGCTCCTTGAGTAAGCAAGTCAGTTGTTTACTCACCATCAGTAGCAAATAACATCCTCGTACAGCGTGTTCATCTTCCCGTTAATTGCGTTGCCGCGTTCGCGCTTCGCCACGTAGCAGCTGCGGCACATCCCGAGGCGTCGTCTTGTGGATGCCGTCGCGAGTATGTTTCTCCTCAGAAGGCCTCAGCGCCCCTCCGGACGGAACAGAAAGCACAGCTGACAGTTTCAAAAAAGAAAGAAGAAGGTGGTAAAAATCGAATAAATCAAGCAGCCTCCGTAATAAATTTCAAAGTATGTCTAGTCATTACTTGGGTTAGTCAAGTCATAACTTTCGCACAATTATGCTCGGTTGTATTCATACATTAGCTACCGCACTCATCATTAGCATAAGGTTCAACACGATTTGTACTTGTGTTAACTAATTCAACCAAGTTTGATTCTCTTCAATTCCAGCACATTCACAATCGTTCAGTCTTTCTTAAGTTTTAGCCCGAGCAACTCCGCAGTCCCAAAATCAGCGGCTTAAGTCCGATTCGAGTCGGGTCGCGTCAGTCAAGTCCCCCCTGTCCCATTCCTGCGAACGTCGAGGAATGTGGAATGTGGGTCGAAACGAGAAGGAGAGGCCTTGCGGGGAGCGCCATAAATATCTCCCCTACTTTAAATGGCGCTCGCTGCTTTATTGGGCACTCGCAGTAACGAGTCCACGCGGCACCAAGAGGAGCTGAGAGGAGCCTGAGGCCAGTTAGCGCTTTGAAAAACGCACAGGAGCCTCCTCCTCTCGCGTTATTTCATCAAACATGTTGAGCTGCCTTTACAGAGAGAGAGAGAGAGAGAGAGAGAGCATCCTTCGAGATGTTGCAACACATCTGCTTGATGGGGTAAAAGCAGGCGAACATCAGGATGCGTCGTCATTGTTGGCAAGGTACAGAAGAAAACCTGCATTGTCAAATTCATGTACTATTATTTTCATCAGTCATTTCCTAAAGGTTTTGGAGAAGGAATTGCTATGTTTGCTTTATTAAGACCCCTCCTTCCATATTTCGGTATGCGTTTATTCACGATATGACGTCATTAGTGCTATTATGTTACAGCGCTAATGCTAATTACACTCGTCATCCGGCAGTTTTTTTTTTTCTGAATGGACGCCTTGACTCCACAGCGCATACCCGCACACACCATCCACCACTGCAGCCACATTTTGTTTGTTTTGTGGTTGGAAAGCAAACACTCGTCTCACTGCCAATAACCGCCGCAAAGAAACTGTCCATCGTTGCGTCGCAGTTTAGAAGCACTGGATTGATTGTCAATCGCAGTCAAAAATGGCCCCTTTTCTTTCCTTAAGGGACATCCAACTAAATACATGTAAGAATCTATAGTTCCCTGACAGAGACATTTTAAACACCTCCTCCTTTCCGTCTTCACAGAGACACAGAAGTGTTGTTGTTATTTTTAGCCCTTCTGAATTATTGATGCTGTCGGTGAGAGAAACGTTGAAGTTTTAAGGTCGAGCTGCTGCAGCAAGATCTGCATCTGAACCAGAACCTCAGCACTTACTCACCAGATCCACGACAGGAAGTTCACATTTTCTTTTCCCATTTGTCCGTGATCTAAAATATTTGTCCTATGAGGGTTGCAGGTGAGCTTGACAAGCAATGAAATGGTCGACTGTCAACTTCAGGGCACAGTTGTGTCTCGCATGAAGACCATTGCCGAGATTGGATCCCGTGCCCGATAACGTTTTGGCGCGAAGTGGATTGAGGTACGGTGGCAGAATTTGGAGCGCAGCCTGCTTTGTCTTTGTGTAGAGAGGTTGGAGGAGTGGGGCCGGGGGGGTGTAAGTCCCTCCCCGGGGTGCCGCTGGACACTTTGGCAACTTTGGGCCATGATCGGCATTTTGATGAGCTCCTATTTCTGGGCCAGCTCCAGCTCTAGGCCGGGTTTTGTCGTCACATGACTCTGTTTGGCGTGCAACACCAGTACAACACCAACAGCACCAGTGCAGTGTGGTGGGGTGATGTGGGTGAGGGGGGGGTGATAGCCGGCAATATTTATTACGTTTGCTTCTGTGACTCCTGTTTCAGCAGTATATTGTGTGTGTGTGTGCCTGGTTCAGCAGTGTGTTGTATTTCTCTCCGTTTTCCAAGATTACTGCAACACACAATTTCATCATTCGGATGTTGGCGACAAATTGCGTACTCGTACAGATTGTCAGCCCATCAGATCAGTTCACTGTCTCAATGCACCATCAGTCAAGCTTACATTATGCTGTCAATGTCAGAAGTGTGTGTGTGTGTGTGTGTCAAGTGGAATTCCTACTGACGTCTTTCCTGAGAGCAACTGTCAATCAGAACGCCCCCATGCCGCCACAGCTTGTTTACACAATGATGCGTCTCAACGTGTGAAGCGCATTCATTCAGTTTTGCCTTAATATTTATTACATTTGCTTCTGCGACTCCGAACGATGTACGTGTGTGTCTCAAGCGCATTTCCTACCTTGTCGTCCCCTCGAAGCAGCCGTCAATCATAACCTCTGGCCTCATCACGGCTTTTTTCCACAATAGCGCGCCTCCGCCGCGTAAATTGCACTCATTCAGTATCAAAGTGCGACTATTCTGCCTGCTCGGCGATGACATCATCCCAGAAAGTATTTCCTCCTGCTCTGTGGTTGCCACGGAGACCACTGGCTGGTTAACAATGGGCGCAGACTGAAAGACCTATTAGTCACATCGCTGCTAATCCTGACATTGAGGCTGACACTGTGTGTCTGTGAGAAGGCGGAGGAAGTGCACACGCACAATTGCATGCGAACACTCACTAGCATATGTGCACTCAAAAATATGTACCGTGCACCCTAACGTGTGCACGCACACACACAAGACCACAATTGTGCAATGGGCCCCGTTGTCACGGTGACAATTATCAGGCAGATTGATGGCTGATGAGGCAAAGAAGCGTAAGGACCAGATAGTCAGGTCTCATTCCGTCTTCCCTATCCGCCCGCCTCCTCCTCCTCTTCCTCTTCCTCCTCCTCCTTCGCACTCGCTACCTCGGCGGGTCTGAAAGCAGGCACCGTCCCGCCTGCTTGCGAGGGGATGTGGAAGAGAAAGCTGCGGATCAGCAGGGCTCGAGCTGCCGTTCTGTGAGTTTTTTTGTTTGTTTGTTTGTTTTTATGTCGGACAGGAAGTGAGGGAAGACAGACCCGATGTGGCTGATGACTTTATTGATAACTTGTGGCTTTGGGGAGTTGTTTTTGTATAATATATATGGATATTGTAGTCTGAACAGAAAAAGTTATAAGAACACAATTTATGATTTACGATGAATAGTGATTTTCTGCTGGGAAAGGTGAAAACAAAGTTGGAACTCCGGACAAAAAGAAATAAAGTTGTCCTTTTCAACTCTCAGAATGCACTGCGATATCAGCAAACTGCTGCGTTGTCTCAGATTTTATTCAATCGAGCCTCTTTTCTCCATTTTCATTTCAATATCTCCTCACGTTGTTCACTGAAGAGCAAAGAGGGGCTTCCCACAATCCTTTGCGTCAACGGTCGAACCAGAAATGAATCATTTGCTCCACTCTTTTGCTGCAATATTCATAAGAAATGCAGCAAACGACATTGTGACATGCATGTAATAGGTGTGTGTGTGTGTGTTTTTCCCAAGTTGCTATGGCAACTATATCCCTCCAAGTTGAGCCTGACTCACAATGAGGCTTCTTTTCTCCGTTCCCTCGCAGGGCTGAGAAGACTGAAGTGTTAAGCGAAGACCTCCTGCAGGTAAGTCGTCGTGGACGCGTGCGCTCCTAAGCAATGAATGAGAATTATTTCATTCGTTGGAATTTTGTTACCGCGTGTGTCAGGCGGAGAAGCGCTTGGAGCTGGTCAAGCAAGTGTCACACAGCACCCACAAGAAGTTGGCCGCATGTCTGCAGGGTCAGCAGAACGTGGAAGTGGACAAGAAGTCGGTCAGGTCGCCGTCGGTGAGCAAACAAAATTAACCTTTTTATTTACGATTCACCGCTTTAGTGATCCAATCGACTTTATTTGTCAGGTTTGCTGAAGCAGTTTATTTATCCTCATGTTGGAAACTTTTGAGGCCTGGGTATGGTTTTTCCAAAGTCACTATGTTGCCAACGTCAACTTGCCTAGTAAGGAGTAATTGCTTATATATGTCACAAAATGGCAGCGTAGCACTTTTTTCTATTCGACAAGGTTATGGCCTGACTAAATTAAGTCCTTCACGTCAACGATTAAAATCAGTAATTAGCTCAATACATGGATGCCATCTGCCATGGCAAGCTTCTTTCAATGAAATTGGTGGTTTTGATTGGTTTTCGTGGTGACAGAAATGACGAGAAGTGGGGGGAGGAGGAGGAGGAGAAGCGGCAGTAAAATGGACCAAAATATAGTTGTCAGGGCTGTATTAGCGTGTGACGCTAAACACGTGGAGCTAGGCATCAATGTGATTCTTTCATGTTTTTTTCGTGTAGAAGAAACTTCCTCTCGCATCGCTCGCACAATGCATGTTGGAGGGGGCGGCGTTGCTCGGGGACGAGTCTATGCTAGGGTGAGTACATGAGTGCATTAGCGGTGAGACTGCAGTCGGTCCTGAAATGTCTGTCATCTGTTGTGGTGTCGCAGGAAGATGCTGAAGCTGTGCGGCGAGACGCAGGAAAAACTGTCCCAGGAGCTCATCCTGTTCGAAGTCACCATCGAGAGAGACGTCATGGACCCACTATACGATCTCTCCGAGGTACGAAAACCACCTTTTGAAAATTGGCAGGCGTTCACTGTAACGCAATGTCTATTCTAACCAGAGCCCGCCAAAAAAAAAAAAAAAAAAGAGAAAAATAGAGAGAAATAGATTGATTGATGAATCAAAAACTGCAGACAAGAAGTGACAGGACATACAAGAAGATGTAGCTTCCTTGGTGGAGGTAATGAAATGAACGCTGACCTTGTGTTTCCTGCTTTACCTCAATGTGACACCTGCATGCTTGTAAATAATCCGCATGAGACCGGCATACAATCGTGTGCGTGCGTGCGTATGTGTGTGTGTGTTCCACTTGTTCGCAGCTGACAAGTGTCAACTCTGCTTGCCCCACCTCAGGTGGAAATCCCAAACATCCAGAAACAAAGGAAACATTTAGCCAAACTGGTCTTGGACATGGACTCTGCACGAACGCGGTCAGTGTGCATGTTTAGTATATTGATGTGGCTAAGAAACAGACCTGAGATCAATCTTGAATTGTTTCTCTAGTGCTGTAAATTGTCTTACTTGTTAGGGTTGAAAAAATACAAGTACACGGACCTTAAAATGGATCGAATACATGTTTTCCATTCCTCTTTGTATATTGAATTGGTCGCAGATACTATCAGTCCAGCAAGTCGTCCGGCCTGTCCGGCAACCTGCAGCCGAGCGGCGCCAAGGCCGACCACCTGAGGGAGGAGATGGAGGAGGCCGCCAATCGCATGGAGATCTGTCGGGTCAGGAGTTTATCTTGACGTGTGACCTTTGCCACGCAATGTCTTGAGTTTTAAAATGGACCGCTCTCCATTCAGGGGGCAAAACGGACAGCGGTTACTTCAGTGGACAGCATATCATGTTATTTACAGGTTATCATTATTGGTGCATGAAAGGGTCAAATGTGACCATGTAGCGCTTGCAGTGCAAACAGGTGCATGCATGTCATGAATGATTTTGTTGTAATTATACACACTCGTGATGACACACTTGTATTTTGTTTCTTGTCACTAGGACCAGCTGTCTGCAGACATGTACAGCTCCATGGCCAAAGAGCTCGACTACGCAAACTACTTCCAGACGGTGTGTAAAGTCATGCGCGCGTTCAAAGGCGCACATACACACACACACACACACACACTGATGTCTTGTGTGCCCTGCAGCTGATTGAAGTCCAGGCCGAGTACCACAGGAAGTCACTGGAGCTGCTGCAGAACATTCTGCCTCAGATTAAAGCGCATCAGGGTAAACAAGTGACCACAGACTGCTTTCAAATATAGAAAAAAAAATAACAAAGCTGTACTTCAATGATTCCACTTCAAATAAACATAACACAAAAAAAATTGACTTGAATAGAAGGTCAAACAAACCGTTCTTGAAGAGTAAATACATTTTAAATTTGTCGTACTAAAAAGTTAAATACAACAGAACTATAATCTGTCATTTGTGTATAATGTACCACTAGAGGGAACCACATACCACAAGTGCCACACTTTTAGAATCATCGCTATATTTACATGAGTGTAAAAAACAAAGAACATTTGTGATATCGATTTCCCCAACAGCCCCAAAAATACGTTTCACAAAACAAAAATCTGTAATACAGATTATTGTACAGCTGAGTGTGCATCTAAAGCGTGTGTGTGTGTGTGTGTTCTGACAGAGTCGTGGGCGGAGAAACCTTGCTACGGGAAGCCGCTGGAAGAGCACTTAGAGCTCAGTGGGAGAGATATTGCTTTCCCTATCGAGGCCTGTGTCACCATGCTGCTCGAGTGCGGCATGCAAGAGGAGGTCAGACACACACACACAAACGCACGGGCTGGGATGATGATGTCACAGATTCTTTTACACGACCTCTGTGACAAGAAAATCGACACGTTACGGAAACATCGTGACACGTGACGTCTTTCTGCCGACGTCAGGGTTTGTTCCGAGTGGCTCCGTCCGCCTCCAAGCTGAAGAAGCTCAAAGCGTCTTTGGACTGCGGCGTGCTGGACGTGCAGGAGTATTCGGCCGACCCGCATGCCATCGCAGGTGGGCTCATGTGTCTCTATGCGCTCTTGAAACTGCTGCGTCAAAATGGAACCCGTATTGGGTGAAATAGCGAACTCAGCACTAGCTCCAAAAAGGAGCATTGGGTTGTGGATTGATGACTTCAAGCTACTCTGAAACATGTTAGCAGTAGACATTCTTAAAACTGCTGCGCCCACCCCCCCAAAAAGAAATTGTGAAAAAATGGACCAACCCGCTACTTTACTCAACTCATCATTCTGCGATGTTTTGAAAAGACGGAAATACAGCACGTCGTGAATGCGTAGCAACAGACGGTGGTGCCTAGCTTTCACGCTCCCCAGTGCACCGTATGGGAGAAGAATTATTCTTGAGCGCAAGGGTGCAGACGACTCGTTAAATACGGAGTCAAATCCAAAGTCACTCGCTCGTCGAGGCGAGAGGACGAGACAACTCCAGCGTCGAGGACAAATCCCTCTCCAGTAATCCCAAATTCATGTGACTCGGCTGCTACGGCGCATCGAATTTGTGAGTTGGAGTAGGCGGGGTGGTGCGCATCCCCCGTGCGCATCCCGCATCAGCTTCAATGTGAAACTGTCCTATCACTGCGTAGCTGTGAATAATGTTTTTTATGTATGTATCTTCTGCATGCATATACGTTTCCTATTCGCCCTTCGCTTTTCTGCAGCATTTCCCTTGCCACGCAGGCTGCAGATAGAAATTAGCTCCAAATCTCTCCTCCGACACAAGAAAATCTTGCGTGACACAAATTTAATCATTGTCCTGTAGGAGCTTTGAAATCTTATCTCCGTGAGCTCCCCGAGCCCCTGATGACATTTGAGCTTTACAACGACTGGATTCAGGCCTCAAAGTAAGTAGCCTCAAACATACTACAGGATAGAGTTGTGTAATATTTTTTTCTAAATTTCACTTTTGTTGTGCTTCCCGCAGCATTCCGGACCAGGACAAGAGACTGCAAGCTCTCCGCTGCGCTTGTGACAAACTACCACCCGCCAGCAACAACAACTTCAGGTAAGACCTTCGCTCCTTGTGTTTTAACACATGACATCGCCCCCTTCTCCAAATTGCTTTGAGAACGAATCAAAATGGATGTTTGCTTCATCCTCGGTCCTTTTCAAATAGTTGAGTTGTTTGGTGTGAAAAGAGCTTAAAAACGTCCACTTATTGGGTCCCGGATCTTGCACGCGTCAGTGTGTCTGTCGCATCTTTACAAATCGAGTTTATTTTTAGCGCTTCTCCTCGGAGGAGATGTCAGACACGAGCAAGAGACCGTCGTTTGCCCGTGACGAGCTGCCTGATGTTTGCGGACGCACGCGCACACGTGCTCGGCCCACTGGCCCACTTTTGTGTCCTCGAGGGTATTCTCAAATGGGAGTAGTGTTTAGCTCGGGGAGGCTTTTATGGAAGTTTATCGCACGCGGCTTCACTCGGTTGTCGGGAAACTTCTACAGCTCAGTAATCTCGTGTTTTTCTTCTCGTGAGTCCGCTGGGAAAAGAAGAAATGAGGAAAAGTAGGTTATGCAAATGTGCAATACGACCTTGCTTTTACTTCCTGCGACGTGTTTGCAGATATCTCATTAAGTTCCTGTCCAAACTGACGGAATACCAGGACGTGAATAAGATGACTCCTGGGAACATCGCCATCGTGCTGGGGCCCAACCTGCTGTGGACGCACAGCGACGGGTAACATTTTCGATTCATTTTTTTAAATCGTCAATTGTGATCACATTCATTTGCAATAAAACGTCTGTAAAATATAACTCTTAGCCTATGACCAAAGCCAACAATTTCAGATGTATATTTCAACTCAAGAATCAAATGTAGCCCCAGTTTGTGCAAGACCAACAAGCCCACCTTCACAGTTCTCGCTGTCCTTTTGGATATGCTGATAAAAACCTCGGGACGACCATTTCCAAGATGGGGTCTCCTCAGGATGGTGACGCAGCAATTTGGGAAACGAGTCGCCCTCCCCGGCGTCCTTCTCAATGTGTCGGCCATCAATCTATCAAGCTCTTAATTATCCTTTCACAGCCGTCGTCCCCTGCTAATGTTTCCCGCGGAGTTGGCAAACGTATTTGTACTCTGAAGTTTAAAGTAGAGATACTTAAATTGGAAAACAGGTTCAAGTAGACGTTCCGGTTCAGCTCTTTTTCATAAAGTACAATTGAAAAATTCAAAATGATGGTGCGCGTCGTGTCCTCTGCAGCAACATCACGGAGATGATGACCACGGTGTCCCTGCAGATCGTCGGCATCATCGAGCCTATCATCCAGCACGCCGACTGGTTCTTCCCCGGAGGTGAGGCGTCAACACCGAATTTCTCAAATAATATCTCGGAAAGCAGAAAAAGATGAACCCTTTACATCCCGAGACTTTGAGCGATGCACTGCGCTTTTTCCCCCCCAGAAATCGAGTTCAACGTGACGGGCAACTACGGCAGTCCGGTGCACACCAACCACAACGCCAACTACAGCTCCATGCCGTCTCCCGACATGGAGCAGATGGAACGGCGACAGAGCGAGCAGAGTCGCAGGCCCCTCAGCGTCGCCACGGACAACATGATGCTGGAGTTCTACAAGAAAGACGGGTACGGGGCTTCTCTTAAACAACTCTTAAGACTGCGGGTTTAAAATTCACCCAAATTGGGTGAAATAGCTAACCTAGCGCTGGGCACGAAAGGCACCGAGCCGATGCCAGGTGATTTCGACTTCAGGACACAACAGAGCTGTCAAAAATGAAGACTTTAGCTTCAGGAAGTCTCTTCAGTCCAAAGTGACAATGGATTATGTCAAGACATTCTCTCTCTCACTTTTTGTGATCCTCCCACCATTCTTTTCAAGCTCTCGTTTGCCTTATCGGGCCCAGCGGGGCATCTCGGCGCAGCTCGGCTAATTAAACACGGAACCCGGCTCTGATCCGTAGAGCGCAGCCGGCGGCGGTCTTAGCTGTAAAGGAGTAAGGCTTTGCCATGAAACTTCTGAACTTGATAGGAATCATCGATTTTATTTCCATTAAAAACAGTTCAACTTGAGAAAAAAACGTGACCAAAAATTATTAGGTCCTCTTGGAATCTCTGTTTAGTATTATTCTTTCAGAGAATTAATCATCTTTTTTTTTGGGTGGGGGGGTGGTCTCAAGGACGTGTCTGTTGTGTTGACCTTTCACCGTTTCCCCCTTCTGCTTTTTTTTCTCTATTTGAACCATGCAGCATCAGGAAGATTCAGAGGTAGCGTGATACCCCTTTCGCCCCTTTCATCACGTCTCGCAGTTTCTTTGTGTGTGGTGTTCGTCTTCGGTGGCTTTGAACAAAGCGGTCTTGTTTTGTGTGTGTGTGTGTGTGTGTGTTTGAATGTTTGAGTGCGTGTGTGTTGCATCACTGTGATGTTTGGCACCCAATGGACTCGTTTGACAGCAAAAAAAAACAAACAACTCTTTCACAAGTTCATTTTTATCAAATGAAGTCATAAAAATATAGCGAGTTTGGAACCTAATTATTTGATTGTTATTCTTTAATTATTAAGAGCAAATCAATGAGAAATAATGATCAAACTAAACAATTAGGCTTTTTTTTATAATCAGCACTTCTGCTTCTACCAGTTGGTCGACAAGGAACTCAAGGCTTTCAAGTCTGAAAACATCAATGGTTAGATGGAGGAAGCTGATCCCTTGACTGAGCACCCCCCCCCCCCCCAAGCTCGCGCCCTCCTTTGCAGTGATTGGCTGTGCGTCTGTGTCCCACTGCAGCATGGGAGTCAGGGTGATGGACACTTCTTGGGTGTCCCGCAGGGGTTCGTCATCCTCGCGTAAAACCTCGTCCACACCCCCAAGTGTGCGGGCACCCACCCCGCCCTCGGACGCACTTGCCCCTGAGCCGCCCGGGGACCCCTCAGGGTCCCCTTCCCCCACCCCTCCTCCCACTAGCAGCGAGCGAGCCAGGTAAGGCTGTTGTGCCCCCCGCCCCAGTCCATCCCCCTGTTTCAGCCCCCGAAAACTGCGCCCGCAGCTGCCCCCAGACCAGTGCTGTCATCGTCACCCTCCGAAGACCTTCCTTTGACTTTTTAACCTTTGACCCCAGAACATGCTTGACTATGTTACTTTTTTGGAGCCCCTTTCACATTGTCTCCCTGGCAAATTTGCACATAATGAGGTATAACGTAGAGTCGAAACGTACTCGCCGGTGCCTTTCAGACCGAACTCCCTAGCGGGGGGGTTTACACAGCTCTTGCGACTTGTCACATTTAGATAATTAGATGCAGCTTCCCACTCTCACGTTTTGCGTCTAAAGCTCTTTTGCCAGCAAAGCTCTTCACGGTTAAATTTAACCCAACTTCAACCTAGCTTATTGGCATGAAGATATAATTTTTTTGAAGCCTAGTGACATCTAAGGGCTTCCTATCAAGGATACGAAAACAGCGATTAGGTGAATTTTTTTCAGCAAACACGAACTGTGACTAGGCGATGGAACGGTACTCCTACGATGTGCCAATTGCGTCGGCGTGAAAGGGGCTCTGGCTGCCCGTGCAGCGCTCTCATGTTGTCTTTTGGCCGTCAGCCCCCGCATGATTCACAGCTTCACCTTCCATTGTCGCAAGGCTCTGCAGTGGATGAGGTGACGCTTCTTTTTTCCCCCCCTTCTTCACCAACAGGAATTTTTTTTCCCCACCCCAGTCTCCTCTTCAGCAGCTTCCCCCGCTCGCCGTAAAACATTTCTTTTATCATTCCAGCTCGGATGACGCCTCGGACTCCTGTAACGCCCACCCCTCCCCCGAGGAGGAGAGGCCGCCCCCCCCTTACCCCTCTTCCACACCCTTCTCGCTCCCCCCTCAACACTTCTACGCCCGAGCACCCCCTGGTATGCGCCCGCTCTCCCGCAGTCCCGAATGCGTGCCCACGGGCCCGTCGCCCGTCCCCCGCCGCTCGGGCTACAGCCCGCCCCCGTTCCTCCACTCCCTGTGCCCATCCCCGCAGCCCCTTGACATCAACTCCAACCCCCGAGCCCAAAGCTCCCCGCCCTTGCACAAGCAGGCCTCCCTATCCGAGCCCCTGCATGCGCCCCTAGCTGACACCAACGGCTCGCACCTCTACATCAAACCCCCGCTCGTTCTTATGCGTCACAATCTATTCCTGGGCTCCCCCAAATCCCCCGGCACCCCCTTATCCGTCCCCCCTCCTTGGGCCACCTGTAGCCGAGAGCGAGGACGCAAAGCCACTAGGTAAATGCAAGAACACCGCTTTTTTTTTGGTTTTGCTTTCCCCCTCCGTGCGGCCCCTCCGGTAAGAGGTGGGTGAGAGAGAAGCAGCAGCCTTTTTTTTGTTGCAGCTATCAAATGCATCTTTAATGCAAGTCATTACGGCTACGTGCCGGTTGCCAGGAAATGCAGGAGGCTGTTGCTAGGCAACAAAGAAGTGTCAAAGCCTTCACTGATGAAAGAGGTATGGCGTGTGGGCAGGAACCAGGGAGCTGCGAGTCACAGCTTGGGGGTCCACTAAATAATCCTGCGTCATTTAAAAACATGAAGAGAAAGGAAAACAACTATATCGTCATTGACATGTGAATGTCAAAGACTCATCTGCATGGCTCCGCCCCCGACTTGCAACGCTTCAGTCATCCTCATTTCTTGGAAGCTTCCGTATGGACCCTTAGATGGTTTTGCCCTTCAACCCTAATCGTGGCTATCCTGTAAAATGATTAAGATGATAAGTCAAGTCAAGATGTATTTTTTTTTTATTACGACGATGAAGGGATACGAGTATGATGGCGGCATCAGCTTGGCGCCTCATTTAGTTTTTGTCTCACCTCAGCACCCTGAAGAACAAAGAACTGTCTCCGGTGATCGGACAGAAGGGATTCCAAGCCACGCTGTCTTCTGGTAGCCAGTCTGAGCACAGCCCGCACACGGTGAGAAGAGGTAAGATGTCATCACTGATGCCACTAATTGGCCACGGAGCAGTCCTCTGTAGTTGTGCCCTTTTTTTTTTTTCCAAAAGTTGACACATCATCATCATTGGTTGCAAAGGATTGCGGACCCCCGCGTTTCGGCTCGCAGACACCCAGGGGTGGTTCTAATCTAAAAACATGCTTTTTGCTCCCCCGCTAGCAAAGAAGCTTGCTCCGATCCCGCCTAAAGTCCCCTACAGCCAGACGGGGGCCGTGTCGGAGCAGTCGACGGGCCAGCCGTCTCCCGTCAGCCTGTCGCCCACGCCCCCCAGCACCCCTTCGCCGTACGGCTTCGGCTACCCGCAGGGCTACGCCACCATCGGCTCACTGGGACACGTCCAGATGTCCAGCGCGCCGTCTCTGTCCTCGCCGCCCTCGCTGGCTGGAACGCTCACCAAGCCCCGGCCCACACCCAAGCCGCCCCGGCAGAGGCCCAGCTTGCCTCCCCCGCAGCCGCCCTCCACCCCCGGCAGCAGCCCGCAGCCACTGGAGCACTCGTCCGGCCTGCTGGATGGTTTGTCTCCCGGAGAGAGCATGTCCACAGGTAGGAGCTGTCATTTTCTTCTAAATGGTGAACGTGCGCGCCGTGAGATGGCTGTACGAGTGCGTGTCGAAACCCAAACTCACTATTCGTGAAGAGCGTTTTTTTGAGTTGGTGTTGACACAAAATGTGTGTTCAACACAAACTGCTCTGACGCGTAATTGTTGTTGATCACTTGCAGCCGTTTGAGCCGTCGTTGTGTTTGAGGGACTTTTAGGGTAAGCCGGACTTCCATTGACATCCACCATCCCTCCAACCCTACCTTGGCCACATGGTGACACCCCCCCCCCCCTCCTCTCTTCCCCCCATAAATCCAACCCCGACATCTCATTGCGCCCATTTCGCATGGCTCGTGTGGGCATGAGGGATGCGCTAAATTAAGCAAAACTAAGCTTCGGCTTGGCACCCGTAATGCCTTGCTCCTGCTGCCCGCTTTCAACGTCACCGCCACCTTCTCCCTCCCTGCCCACTCCCCCATGCTTGAATTTACACAATATTATTTGAGGTGCGTTGCTGCTGTATGATACATACTGCAGTAGGACTGTTAAAAGTGTTAAATACATAGCCTAGTTAGCTACATTATTGAACATTCTCTGGTCATATTGCGATTTTTTTTTCCTCCCTCATGCCTGATTTGGACCCGCACATTCCTTGCCCAGCATGGCCCCCAGCCCCCACCTGGAATCTTCTCCAATCCCGACCCCAAAGAAATCTTTGAATGATGAATAAAAACATTTATTCATCATCCTCTTCCTCTGCCACCTCCTCCCGCAGATTATTTCTGCAACCTGGACATTCCCGTCATCAACATGGAGCTGGACGGCCTTCTGGACTTGGCGCAGATCTCCCACCTCAGGCACTCAGTGGCGCTGCTGGACTCGAGCCGCCTCAGAACCACCGAGTCAGAGGAGGGGGAGGATTCGGAGAGCACAGTGTTATGACGCCCCAGCCTTTCGCTCCTTTCCTCTCCTGATTTATTCATGCGTTTTGGATTGTTCCATTTTTAGTTTGTGTTTGCCTTATTTGATGCCTTGAACGCCATACAAGGAACACGTGAGTGGGGGCAGGACTCAATTCTTCCACAAGGAATCTCGACAACCATTCTGCTCTCGCCATGGACATCTGCCTGTGTGTGCACCGTGTGCATGTGTGTGTGTGTGTGTGAGTGAGTGTACCATCAACAGACATGCACGCTGTACATACTTAGCCAATTAACTAACAACAACAAACAAAAAAAACATCTTGATGGTTAACATTCAATTACTGAAATCTATTTATTGTCTATAGTGTACATTTGCAGAATTTATGATTCCTAATCAAACATCAGATCCTATTTTCTCTTGACACAAGAACACAGATTATACAGTAAATGAAATAGTGCAGGGGTGGATTTCATTTTATGATTTAAAAATCAATTAACCTATTTCACTGTCCACGTCGCTTTAAAAAAAATCTGAATCAATTGACCAACATAGAGGGGGGGAAACAGCTAAATTAATGCAACAAATGTAACAGGGCTCCCGAATCTTCCCCTTGGGGAATCAATATGTATATATTTTTTAAATAATTTGAAAATCTTTTGACTCATAACAATGTAAATGCTCAGCGGGCCAGATTAAAGAGCGAAGAGGACCATTTGTGGCCTGTAGGTCTTTCTTTGCCCACCCCTGTTTTATGGCTTGTTTCATAGTTGTGACTGATGACAGTGAAGGTCATTCTCTTGAACAGTGGCTCTCAAATGTTTTGACACCAAGTACCACTACAGAAAAAAAAGTTCCATCGAGTTACCTAACAATAGGTTTAAAAATGGTTGAATTCAAATGTATTTGTGGTAGATAAATGTAGCCATTTGGCAGAGTTTAAACGTCCTATTCAGTGATTTTTTTTTTTTTATCGTACCCCTAAAGGGAGCATGCACACCACACTTTGAGAGCCACTGGCTTAAGTCATTTAGGTGAATGAGAACGAATATTGAAAACAGTCTCTTAGCACCAAGAAGCGGGCTGTGACTTTTTTTCTTCTTTTGCCTGTTGATGGATGCACATTTTTTTCCCCCACGTGGAGGATGACTGTGTGTGAGCGCGTGCGTGCATGTGTGTGTGGGCACAGATGTGCAAAGCATCCTGTTTATTTTGGGCAGAGTATTTATGATACAGATCTATTTCTTGCAAAGGCTTTTTACTTGACATCCAGGTGGGCGAAGAGTAGCTTCCACGTGGGACCAGACACATCTCGCTTGTCACATGCAAAAAACAAATACAAAGACTAGCCGTGTAAATACATATGTGTACATACATGCTTTCTGTATATAGTGACTTAAATCTAAATATATATACAGTATATATATATATGTAGATGTATAGGAATACTGGTTTGGCTGAAATGAACACATGAAGAGGACGCTTAAGTTATGTCTCCATTTTTAATATTAGAGTACTTATTGTGTTTTGTTTTATACAATTAACCATTTAAACAACTTTCCATATTTATTTGATAAAGGAAATGGACAAATGCGTGTTGACTTGGACATGTTATTTGTGGGACCGGACTTGTCCCAAAAAAGAAAAAGAGACGAAAGAGCCCCATTCACAATATGAAGTGACAGCTTATTAGCACTGTTTACAATTTCAATATTAGAAAAGCCGAAGGTAGAACAATTCAACGAGTCATCTGTTATGTTATTTTGCTTGTGCTTTTGTAAGTGTCCTGATTTCTTGTCATCACATTGGTGACACTATTTTTTCTACACGATTAATTGGAATGTAAACCTGGCAGGTTGTGTGTGTTTTGTGACAAAGGAGGCGGTAATAGAAGTGTGTGTGTATCCTGAGTGAAAGTGTGCCAGCATGCTTTTTAACCACCTCTAAATGTCTCATCTCTGCCTTCTGTGGATACAAATGAAGAGAAGCAAGTGATGCTTCTTATTCTAAAAAATGTTTTTTAAGGTTAAATCTGCCCGAGAATTGTCTTTTTGAAAAAATGCGGATTGTCCAGGCTAAAAAAACTAAATGAATCATTGTGTATCTCGTGTTTACTTTGCATCAGAGGAGGCCCCAACAAGTTGGAAGTAATTGTGACAATGTGTCTTGATGATGCTATTAAAGTTTGGACTCAAAAACAAATGTGAACATCTCGTATCAAAGTGTGTGTTTGAAGGGGAGGGGGTGTCATGTGACTACAATTAAAAAATGTTTTGTAGGACTTGCAGTGTGTGGTGTTTTTGTTACATTTTTACTTCAATGGGAATTAGACTGAGACAAACGTGAAATGTGCAGGCTGAATGGGATTGATATTGACTATAAATACATTGTTTCAACTGACGTATCCAAGGGGCTAGTGGCGCAATGGATAACGCGTCTGACTACGGATCAGAAGATTCTAGGTTCGACTCCTGGCTAGCTCGACTTTTTTAAGAGACATAATTCCTAAAATGTCTCTCTCAACCCATTTCCTTGATCACTTTATCAGATTTAATTGACTCGTTTATTTTTCCACGCTAGTAGAACAACGGGCTAGTGGCGCAATGGATAACGCGTCTGACTACGGATCAGAATATTCTAGGTTCGACTCCTGGCTAGCTCGTAATTTTTTTTAAGTAACTTAATTCCTAAAACGTCTCTCTCAACTTATTTCCTTCATAAAATGAATAAAGTCTGACTTTTATCAGCTTCCCTTGACTTGCCTAGTCTCCTCAAGGTCTCTGCGGTAGTCAAGGGCCGCGCATTGCATCAGCACACCGAGGCAACGTGGGTTGGTCTCTGCCCATAGGGATTCTCGACCGCGATGTGCTTTGCTTATGACTTGTACACGATACACTGCTGTAATATGTGTAATTTGTTCAATAAAGCATTTACACTTAAAAAATAGTGACGTAATGACGACCTTTTACGTTCTTTTGCGTCACGACTAAGTTTCGTGCTTATTTGACTAAGACATAGCACTGTATCAAAGCTCACATGAACAATAAAATTTGGTATTTTATTAAAGCACAAAAACAATGCGTTATATAATCCAAGGTATTCCTTATGATAGTGTAACTGATATGAGTCCCTTCACCCTTCTTAGTCAAGAGTAGGGTGCTTATACAACATGTCCAGTGGGGGCGCTAATATCCCGCTATGTACCTCGTCGGCCGCCGTTTAATACGACAAGGAAGAAGCATCTTCTCAAGCTTCGAGCTAAATGTTCCCGATAAACATCTCATTTAGATGAAAAATCATTATATTCATATGGTGATGTTCAGCAGGTAACCTTTCAACTTATTTCTTTGTCTTTTTTTAGATCGAAGTAAAAGCGCGAATGTTTATAAACAACACGGATGAGTGTATTTTTACGAGCTCAGCCATGTTTGACATTTTGCCTCCGTCTCCATGTCGATAATCCTACTGCCTTTTCTATTATTGTATTTCTATTATTTCTCAGTAATGTTTTAAGGTGGATGTTTGCTTATATTTTGTTTACATTTCCCTATTTGGCTTAAAAAATTAATCCTCGTCTGAGCTAGAAATCTACATCAGGTCAGGCGTCCAGGCATCCACATAAAGCATAGATTTGATGTTTACCTGCTAGAAGTTGACAAATCACATCAGCTACACGAGCTTTCACGTTTAAAAGCCCTATTTGACTTAAAATGAGTGGACAATACACCATGTACTGTATGTAGCTCAGCAGGCTATACGTAATGATGCAAAGTTGTCTTCACATTCCCTCTTCAAATGTCAGGTTTCGAAATAAATGATTACTGTATTCAGATTTTTACATCACTTTTAACCAGCCGAGACCATCTTTAAAAGAAAATAAATGAACATTCCTTCCCGCTTAGATTTGATGGAAGCGGACAAGATACCTAAATTCTCCTCCAAGGATGAGGAAATCAACTTTTGGAAAGCTCTCTACGTCAAGTACAAGGCAAAGTATGTGGCACTTCGTTTTGTTGTGAGGTTTAACATATATAAGCTTTTGACTGTTGATTGTGGAGTTTTTATGAGTTCTTGCCAGCTGGGAAGGAAAGCGGGCTTTCATTTTCTTGACGTTGCGTGACATCTTTCTCCGTCTTGGTCCGCATATGTGCTCTCTACTATCGTCTGGCAGCTACCAGGAGGCTCACGATGAGCTATTGGAGTTTCAGGAGGGCAGCAGGGAGCTGGAGGCTGAGCTGGAAGCGCAGCTAGGCCAGGCCGAGCATCGCCTCAAGGACCTCCAGTCGGACAATCTCAGGCTGAAGAATGATGTGGAGACGCTCAAGGTAAAACGTAGACCCAGATATTGGTCATGCCATCACTCTGACCTGCTTTTTATGAACAAATCCTTACCTCCTTCCTCCCTTTGCCCAAACATACTTTCCTTCTTTCCCTCCTTCTGACAGGTTTGTAATCACCTTAGGATGCTTTCATTCTTTCTTTGCTAAAGCTAATTGTGTTGCACCGTCCACCTTAGACATAGGTTGTGAGTAAAATCAGCATGTATTGTATTGTATTGTATTGTATTGTTAATAGCAACTTTTGGCCCACCCTTTAAAGGTATAAATGTAGGTCACAACTGAGGACTATAAGGAAGGCATGGAACATGTAAGAGGATAGCAAAATGTTTTTGTGTGCCGTGACAGGAAAGGCTGGAGCAGCAGTACTCCCAGAGTTACAAGCAGATCTCTGTTCTGGAGGACGACCTGGTGCAGACGCGCAGCATCAAGGAGCAGCTCCACAAATACGTGCGAGAACTGGAACAGTCCAACGATGACCTGGAACGAGCCAAGAGGTCTGGAGACATTTTGCCGGCGCTGTTCCGTCAGTGTGGCATTTTTCTTCTGACCGCGTTTGGGTTTTTGCTATGGCCCCCCCCACAGAGCGACCATCGTTTCTCTAGAGAACTTTGAGCAACGTCTTAACCAGGCCATCGAAAGGAACGCCTTCCTGGAGAGCGAGCTGGACGAGAAGGAGTCGCTCCTCGAGTCCGTTCAGAGACTCAAGGATGAAGCCAGAGGTGACACCTTGAATGAAGTCACTCATTTTCACCTCTGACTAATTAACAAACGTTTCTTTCATCAGATTTGCGTCAGGAACTGGCCGTGCGGGAGCGTCAGGCGGACGTGAGCCGGACGTCGGGCTCCAACTCGCCCACCCACGACGACGTCAAGATGGACTCGGCGTCGCTCTGCGGTCCCGCGTTGCCTCTTAGCAAAAGTCTGGACGTCACGCTCATTGGTAACGTGGCAGGTCAGTGCAGCCTTGCATGTTTTGCTCCATATGGACATAAGTATTGGCACACAACATTTTTTTTTTTTTGCAGGACTTTCCACGAGCAACTCACCGCTGACTCCCTCAGCGCGGATATCAGCTCTCAACATCGTCAGCGATCTACTGAGGAAAGTCGGGGTGAGTCATGCTTTCCAAAAAAAACCACTCATCTGATTTTTGCCTCTCCTCATCATGAGCCTCATGTGTCGGCAGGTTCTGGAGGCCAAACTGGCAGCGTGCAGGAACCTGGCCAAGGAACAGCACGCCAAGAAGACTTACGCTCTGGACAACGGCAACATCCTCAATGCTAACAGTAGCGCCTACTCGCAGTCATTGCATATCACCTATTTGGACAAAGGGTGAGTCTCCTTGTTACTGACCTTACGCCATAACCTAATTTTGTATATTTTTAAAAAATTGATTCTTTTGTTTTTGCAGCAGAGGGACCAGCAGGCTAGATCCAGGGACCCTCAATGCCATCACGGTCCCTCCTGCCGCCTCATCGGCCGGCTTGGTGCCCCTCACCGTGTGAACACCACAGCAACCACCTCCACAGATCCCCCCCGCTCACCCCCACATGAGCGCGCACACCCACACACACATACGAGACAGTAAAGTGATATGCAAACGATTTATCACTCATCGCTCAGCAATAAGAAAAAGAGTCCGAGCGAGCATTCACATGCTCATTGAAGTGTTTCCTGGTTCATTGTATTTTCATTATTTCTCGATGTTTGTAAATGTTGAAAAAGTCTTAAGGGAGGTCATCTTGGGCATTTCGTTTGCTTTCTGTTGCACATATGACCAAAGACAAATAGGACACCGTTCAAATGTGTCACACGTTTGGTCATATTGATCGTTTATATTGCAGTTACAGGTGGCAAGAAATCAATTGGGTGACTGTTGACTGTTTAAATTCCTAAAAACAGTTCATTACTATGGCGGACTAAAATTATTCTAAAAATAATTCTCAGAAAGACTGTCACTAAATCTCAGTAAAGCCATTTTTTTAAATTATACTGCGCACGTTTCAAAAGAACTGTTTAAAAATACTTAATTTAATTGATGAGTGAAATAATTTTGAACGTAGCAGACTAAGAATTATTTGTGGTGATGTTCAACATATTTTGCATTTGAATTATTAATTAATTACAACTTCAATGACCCAAGTCAGTTTTTTTTTTGTTATTTTTGGAGGGATGTTTTGGTCCGAACACAACAAAGCACTTCAGTTCATTTGTATTTATTCTTTCATGTGCAATATCACTTGTGTGTGTCAATGTTTGTATTTTTAATTTATTTAAATAAAATTTAAAAGACTCCAATGTTGTGATAACATCCACGAAAGAAGCATTCTATCTATTCACAAATAAAGGGCATGGGTTCTATTATTTTTTTCCCGAAGAGCAGCGGGAGGCCGAGCGGAGGCTATCGAAGGTGAGAAAGAATGATTGCCCCGTTGTCGCCGTTTAAATAGGTTTCCGGTGGTGACGTCACTTCTGGGAAGGTAAAAAAAATAATCTAAAGGAGTACTTTAACCAACGCACATCGCGTTTCCCCGATAGGCACTTTTTCTTGCTCCGCATCAAAGATTGCATGCAGATCATCCCCCGTCGACACACCAGCCACACCAACACTTGTCTTTGAGTGACAGCATCGCCTTTATTACAATACACTACTGACGAGTCGAAGGTCAAATAAATACGTGGAGGTTGCGGGTATTGTCAGAACGGGTATTTAAATAACCAATGACTCCTTGGCTTTTTGAAGCGCGTTAAGGCAAAAGTATGTCTCGGGCGGCTCGTACGTCACAAATAACGACTATCGGCTGGAACAGAACACGAAAAGGTAACAGGTGTCCGTCTTCATATTCATTGGTCTCCCATTCTGCTCAGATGATTTCTTGTTTAGCTGGATTGCATTTCTCAGTGCTACAAATACAAGTGAACCGAGCAGGCCGTGGCGCCAACGGGGGTCGTCAATGTTGGCCGCTTTTCGACTTTTCTAGGGGGCCAGAATGTTGCGTCCTGATTGTCGATTACATGGTAATTACATGGTAATCGACAATCAGTCCCACACAATGGTACCAAACGATGGCTGTCCCTACTCTAGACGTCTTGTTACCACGTTTGCGATCGGCACACAAAAACAGAGAGCCAACTCTAAAACTGTTCCGACATCCACAGAATACCAAGTCTGCCCAAAGACATCAATGAACATTTCTGACTGCCCCCAACCCAACCCCGCGAATGGCACAGTGGAAGGGGGAGGGGTGGGGGGGTCAAAGGGAATGGTCCCACGTTCTCCAGCTGCGAAACTCAAAAGACCCAGCTGACAGGCACCCACTGCTGCTCGTTGAACAGTTTTTCCATGGCAGAGCGCACGCTGCGGAATGTCGCTTCGAGGCCGTCATTGACGATACAGAGGTCAAAGTAATGTCCGTAGGCCCTCTTGATGCGCTCGCTCTCGTCCACCGTCCTCTTGAGCTCAGAGTCCTGAAAGGGGGGGGACGGGGACGGGGGATCACGCCGAGTGGTTGAGCGTTGCGTCGGGGGCGCTTCGGTCGTCTTTCAAGCGCGAGAGAACGTTTGCACTCACCGTGAGCTGCTTGGTGACCACTCCCGACTCGATGGCCGATCGGTTCATGGCTTTGAGGACCTCAAAATCGGGAGCCTCGATGAACACGACGTAGGGCAAGAACTCCGACGTCCGCAGGACTTTAAGAGCCTTGAAGAAACGCACACACGTGTTTGGCCGTGAGGGAATACTGTCGTCACTGTACAGCGGGTCATGCCAAACTCTAGAGGTCAAACAGTTGACCCGGAAAGGTCAAAGTGTATTTCAACCAAAGCCCCAATATCCTTCAGTCTTCCCTTACCTGAGGGTTGACATCCAGGATGCAGACCTTCCCCGTTTCCGTCACCTCGTGGATGGAGTTGATTTTGGTCCCGTACAAGTTGCCGTCGTATTCGCCGTGCTCCAGGAAACGCCCGTTCTTGATGTCGCACTCCATTTCGCCGCGCGTCATGAAGGAATACATCTGGCCGTCTCTCTCGTCCACCTTTGGTTTCCTGCTGGTGACTTGGGGAGACAAAAAAGGTGCGGAAAGTTCTCAAGGCGCTCGGAAAGTCGACGAAAAGGACGGACGGGCGCTTTTCTACGCCGCCGCGCTCACAGGGGATGGTGGTGCCGTAGCGCTGGGGATCCAACACCAGCAGCTTGTTCTTTAGACTGCGACGGCCGACGCCCTGCGCCCCAATCAGGACCAGCGTCTTCCTTCGGAAGGGGGGCACCTTGGCCACCTCCTCGTAGATCCGCAGCTCGTGGCGATCAAATTCTTGCAAAGGAACGCGATTCGTGAGCAATTACAACAAGGCAGAGAAGCGTCATTTCATTTCTTTAGCATGTCAGCCTCCATACAACACAAGATTCGGGTACCTGCGTTCTTGGTGGTTAAGTACATCATCTTTTTCTTTTTCTTGCCACCCACTCCGCCACACAAAGGACCTGCGAGGAACCAAAACAAGACTGAGCATTGGCTCGCTTTTGTCAGCTATTCCCACACGGTACCAAGGAACAAGTCCACATTTTGGATTTTCAACGAGGGGAAGAATCTGATGCAATGTGCGCATGTGGCCACTAGATGGCACCATCCGAAAGCTCTTAGACTGCGCCTTTGTGTGACCGGCAATAATATCTTTTGTTAAGAGGCATAAACGGAGGCGCATAAAGCAAAGTGCACCACCCACGCGCCCCCCCCCCCAAAAAAAAACCCATCCGGCTCTATCAATTTAATAGAGACAAAAATTACACCCAATTTGAGGATAAGATTGGAAAATGAAGGCAACAAATATGACCGGGCTGTATGCTGTGTAGACCACGTCCATTGATCAAAAGTAACGTGCCGAATTTTTACTCTGAACGATGGACTGTCACTCTTGCATTTCTTCATGGACATCGTCCACCCGAGCCACGCCGGCGCTCATTTACCGGGACTCCGGCGCTCACAGGCACACCAGAGAGGCGACAGCGCGGTGGAAATGCACGCGTGATGCCGAGCGGGGCACAGATGTCGTCTTTGTTCCCGGCGTGTTTTTTTTTTTTTTAATGAAGCAGGGGGCTCAAATCTGCATACATTTGTTTCTCTCCGTTGGTTGGCTCTGTTGTTTTTGTTTGGGTCGTCGTACCTGTGGTGACGAGCTCCAGGTCTCTTTTCACAAACGCTTTCCTCTTTTCCTCGAGGAGCTGACTTGGAATTAAACCGGCGCTTCCTCCCTGGATATGACAGGCCTGCGAGAGACACACAAGATGAGCACCCAACAGCCCCCCTGTGCGGTGTCGTGTTTGTGTTTGCGTGTGAACAAGCCTGTGCGTGTTACTGCAGGCCGGAGAGGCTGTAATGACCTGCCACCAGTTCAGATCTTCCTGGTTGAAAATTTGCAGAATGTCTCCGCTGCAGAAGCTCAGCCCCGCCTCTTTGCACGGAATTAGGTTGTCCTGAGACGGGTCGTAGTCAAAGTGGCATTTGACAAAAGCCTGCGAGGAGAGACATCGGGGGATTGAACGTAACAAGGGAATTCGAAACGGACGCCGGACAATGAATCCCTCTCGGGGCCGAGCGTTATTCATTTAACAACAACAATCGAATCGACTCGCCGTCACCACTTAAAGGCTCATGACCGCCGCGTTCAAAAGGCGGGACAGCAACAGACACAAACAGAGCGCGAGGGAGAGAGCGAGAAAGAGGACGACGGCGAGAGGAGAGCCAGCCAAAACACGTCGCCATGGAAACCATTCCCTCCCCCTTCTGCGGTTGATGTCTTTTCTCATACTCTGATGATGCAAGATCATTAAAACACTCACACACACACACACACACACACACTGCTCTGTGCGTGGCGCTTTTAAATAACGTTTTAGAGGCTGCGGCTGGAGGTGCCAGCTCAGCAGATGGGACGGAGATTGTAATCGCAAAAACTATGAAGCAGTCGAGTAGCCCGCACCCTTTTGGAAGACTGACAATAGGCCCAATCTTACGTTTTTATAAACGGGGCACGTAGATGGCATTTGTGACAATGTATTGACCGTTTGTCGGGAGAAGTCAAAGCTCAAATCCTCTTGAATCGTAGAATGGCGATGAGAGGAACGATTGCTTTTTTTTGTTTTTTTTGTATTCATATCGGCGGAGTCCCGGCTGCGGTCAAAAAGAGGCGCTCTTTGCCGAGTGCCGACTTGGAAAGCGGATGTTTATCGGCGCGGACAAAACACAATCGGCAGCCACTTTCCTCTTTGACGCCGCATTGCAAATGGGAAGATTGAAAAGGCTCGCTGCGGATTTGATCTCATTGGGATTTAATGGTGCATTGGGAACCGCAATTTCCGGTCTGTTAAAATATTTTTTTTTTGAGTCACTCGAACCGTTTGGGACTTAAAAAAAAAAAGAATTAAATTTATTGTCGGCCATTTAATGCCATACCAATTTTGAACTTGGTCATTCGCAAAGGTTGAAGTGCGGACACGGAATCAAAAAGACGTCATTAAAAAAAAAAAAAAAAAAAAAACAAGAAAGAAAGCAAAGTCAAGGAGCACCCCGCACCGACCTGTCTGGGCGTGTGCGGCTCCTGGTAGCTGGGCAGGATCTTGAGCACCACGCTGCCGCTGGCCTCCTTGAGCATCTCCTGCAGGACTTTGGGGTCGTTGCCCACCTCCTTGCCGTTCACCTCCTTGATGATGTCGCCCACGTGGAGCAGACCTTGCTGGTCAATCATGCCGCCGTGGAGGATTCTGGCGATCACCAGCTCGCCGCTCTCCACGCGAAACGTCACTCCCTTCAAGTCACACCGTCACAGTTTGTAAAAGTCAAAAAGTTGCGCTTTCCATAAGTATAGACATTTTGAGAAGTGAACGGCGGCCGCGTGAGCATGACGGTTTTTCAAGGCATTGACGCCGAGTATTGATCAAGAAGCTAATGAAGTGACTCCAGATCGATCCACTCTATTTTCTATCGTGAGGTCGAATCATTATTTTTCAAAGCCATCCATCCATCCATTTTCCGAACCGCTTGATCCTCACTAGGGTCGCGGGGGTGCTGGAGCCTATCCCAGCCGTCTTCGGGCAGTAGGCGGGGGACACCCTGAATCGGTTGCCAGCCAATCGCAGGGCACACAGAGACGAACAACCATCCACGCTCACACCTAGGGACAAATTTAGAGTGTTCAATCAGCCTACCACGCATGTTTTTGGAATGTGGGAGGAAACCGGAGCACCCGGAGAAAACCCACGCAGGCCCGGGGAGAACATGCAAACTCCACACAGGGAGGCCGGAGCTGGAATCGAACCCGGTACCTCTGCACTGTGAAGCCGACGTGCTAACCACTGGACTACCGGGCCGCCCATCTTATTAAAAAAAAAAAAAAAAAGAATAAATCTCCCCCCTCGTTTTCAGAGCAAGTCAATTGATGTTCCGCTTACCAGGTGCTCGCCGGACACCTTGCGGATGCCCACCATCCTCACGGCGTCGGGGGGCACGGGTTGGTTGTTGAGGGCCGCGTCCATGAAAGCGCAAGGGCTGGGGGGAGGAGTTTCGTAGTTTTTGGACGCCACCGAGTCATGAGTCTCCAGCAGAGACTGTAGAGGAGGGACAGGCGACGGGAAAGGTTGAGGATCGCAATGAGATGGTGGGAAGATATTGGCGTACTCGAACATGATCAATGAGATTGGGGGAGAAAGACCTGGAAGTGAGGCTCCTTCAGGATGCGCACCAGCTCGTCGGCGGTTTGGTTCCTGTGCGCCAGAGGGCCGAGCTCCTTGAGGATGTCCTGCACAAGCTCCACGTTGTTCTCCCTCACCGCCTCCAGCTTGGGCTCCTCAAAGCGCTCGTGAGCCTTGGTAAGGATGAGGAGAAATGATCGTTTTGCTATTTTAGCACCGCGCTAAGCGTTTCGGTACAACAGAATTCGCCGAGACCGTCGGCGTTTTCGGATTTTGCTCTCTCACCACCGGGCTCTCCATGATGCCTTTGAGGAAGATGAGGTCCAGGTCGTTGGCCGTCGTCAAGCTGACGCTGTCGCTCAGCGTGTCCAAAGTCTGCTGCATGGCTACGCAGGAGACGGACACACAAGAGAAGAAATGATTTCCCCCCCCCGCCGACACTTCAGGCAAAAACAGCGGAAAGCGCAGTTGTGGCCGTTTGATTGACAAGTGAAAACGGAGCGAGCGCAGGGACAGCGACCCGCCGCCGTGTCTTGTTCTGCCCGCGGCGACTCTCAACACGGGGGGGGGGGGGGGGAAACGAGGCGACTGACAACTCTGTTCGAGAAAGAGCGATTGACGGCCAGCGTTTGTCGCTCCGGCTCGCCACAATCAGACAACGGCGCTAATCTCCGGCACGTGTTGCGCCGGATCTTCAAAGTCAGCGTCAAGGACGACGGTCACATCTCGGCTCCCCCCCCCCCCCCCCCGGAACGAGACGGAAGCCAGACGGGCGATGAAAGGAGCGACGACCTTGATGGTTGGTGACGCAGTCCTTCCGCCCTGTCGCCGGATCATCTCAAAGCAAATCGAGTTACTAATTACAAAGCGTTTAGCGAAGGTTATCCGGGTTGCTACGGAGCGACGTTTTGCGACGCGGAGAGGAGGCCGAGGGGGGACCGCCCTGGGGGCGCAGAGAGCCGCTGGCTTCCATTCCAGATAAATCCTCGCCTGATAAGGTTGTTACGATCTAACTCGCCGGGTGAGTGAAGATGGACGTTCGACGAGAGAGGGTGAAAACATTTGAGTCACCCGATGAGTCATTTCTGACTGAACAAGGTGCTCGTTAGTCACGCTGTCGAGCGCCGAGACGTTCCAGGCCGACGTGCTCGCGGAGCGCAATCGGTCGGGAGCTCGAATGCAAAAACAACGCTTTGAGGACTTGTGGGGCCTGAGAGGTCAATATGTTGAGGTCAATCGTTCGGAAAAAGCGACAGTTTCCGTCTTTGGTTGGCGTGCGACGGCATACGAAATGAGCTGGTTACGCTTCATGAATGGACGCGCGCACGCAAATTCTGATTCTTTTTTGGTTTTCCCAGATAAATGGGCTTCCATATGGCTGTCACAACCCGTCAGGTCGGATTACAAACTCGGAGGCTTTGGCTCGCCGCAGCATCACGGCGTGGCATCGGCGCTGCGCTTTAGAACAACGTACATTTACGCGGATTTTAAAAATGGACGTCGTGAGCCGCGCCGCCGCCTAACTTCGTCTGGCAAGCGTGACGGTTTCAGTGGCGCCGTTGACAATTTAAGGCGAGCCATGCGTGGCTCACCGAGGACAACCGATGCAAGCGCATAAATAACCCACACACACACACACGCGCGCGCACACACACGCAGAGAGATATAAATGCGCAGTATGAAACATAATGCAATCTTAATGAACTTGATCAATTATGGATTCCGCGTGTATGGTACGTCCGCTCCCGGCCAATGGGTGTGCATTTTAATTTGATGCGCGCGCACACACACCCACAAAAAAAAAACTGCATTGTCACTGTCCAATGACAACAATGTAATAATAATAAGATAAGACGACCTTGATTTGAGGAAATTTGCAATGTGTTTCAGCATTTCTGTTTTGGAAATGACGAAACAACACCAGAAACAACGTGGCACAAGCATCGCTGCAGGTGCACGTAAGGTTCAAAACGTATAAGCGGAGTATTCGGAACAGCTTCTGTAAGGCGGGGAGGTCATCGAAACGCCTAATTAAGCCACAGGGCAACGTTTGACATGCAGATATCAAAACTTTTTTTTTTTTTTTTTGGCAATCATCATCTAAAGTAGAAGCACATGTTTTGGGGGACAATTCCCAGCACAATTTAAACAGTAGACGCAGGAGATCGGGTGATGTCAAAGTCGCGAACTGTTTGACAACAAGATTCTAACTTTCGCGTTGCATCGCACTCGCTCGGCTTAGATCATGAAAAGACGAGGCTGCTGACACCCGGGTGTCATCCTTGCCATCTTTCCGCATCCATCGGCCCGTTCAGTCACCACTTGTCAGCGTTAGCAAAGACGTACAGACAGACTCCTGAGCACGCCGCCTAGCATTTATCCGCGCGGAGACCCTGCAGGTAGACAAGTGCGCACTCTTACCTTCTCCCCCGAGCTTCATTTCCAACCCCTCCAGGGAGAAGGCCGAGCCCCCCTCCTCAAGGGAGAGTCTTCCAAACAGGCTGCCAGCCATGGTGACCAACACCTCACGACAGCGCTCACACGCGTACACGGGGCGACAACACACACAATGCTGTGCGTAAGTGGGGTGGGGAGGGGGGGGGGGCTCGCGCCCTTTCCTCCTCCTCCTGCCAAAACAGCTCCCGGCTCTTCCCTCCCTCTTCCACCTGCTCTTGACGTGAATGTGGGCGAGCTACGCCTGACTGGGCGTCTTCTCCGCCGCGCATGAATGAATGCAGACGACAGGCTTGTGTGCATGAGCGGAGCGGGGAGGGGGGGGGGAGGGAATGTGGGTGGGGGTCGACGCGCGAAAGGGGGAGTGGGGAGGGAAATAGGAAGTGCGATGCGTATACTCGGGGAAGGAGGAAGAGAGGCGGGGCAATTTTCCTGGAGGCTTCCCTATGGGGGTGAAGTTGGGGGAGACGAGTAGCGCTGGTGAGAAGGAGACTGGCCGAAGGAGGCGGTGCAAAGGGGGGAGGACTCATAAATGAGGAATAAACTCTTGCCGAGACGACGTCACAGATGAGGGCAAACGCAAGTCATCGGCCTCGCCGACGCGCAACGATTTTTTTTTTTTAAATACTACTGAATATTTTGAGGGCGGCCCGGTAGTCCAGTGGTTAGCACGTCAGCTTCACAGTGCAGAGGTACCGGGTTCGATTCCAGCTCCGGCCTCCCTGTGTGGAGTTTGCATGTTCTCCCCGGGCCTGCGTGGGTTTTCTCCGGGTGCTCCGGTTTCCTCCCACATTCCAAAAAACATGCGTGGCAGGCTGATTGAGCACTCTAAATTGTCCCTAGGTGTGAGTGTGAGTGCGAATGGTTGTTCGTCTCTGTGTGCCCTGTGATTGGCTGGCAACCGATTCAGGGTGTCCCCCGCCTACTGCCCGAAGACAGCTGGGATAGGCTCCAGCACCCCCCGCGACCCTTGTGAGGATCAAGCGGCTTGGAAGATGAATGAATGAATGAATATTTTGAGTCACTTTCAGCCGCATCGCTCGGGAATGAAGTGTGACGCAGCTTTTGGTGGCCCCAAGTCTGAGTCTGCCAGTGACATGAATAGCATACAGCGGAAAAATCCTCTGAGGCGCGACTAATTTAAGAGCGGCGTCGGAGCGAAGCATTATCCGCTTCATTAAGTCACATTCAAACTGCTGAGATGAGATGCGCGTCTGGAGTGCCGGATAAGCCGCAAAAGCTTTCACTATCGCTTGGCGTTCTTTTGACATCTCCCATGGCCGATGCTCTACTCAAGGCGCTCCATTTCGTAGGTGCGCTGTCAAAACTTCTCTGATGGTGACCGTTCGATTTGAAGTTCAATTTTTTTTTTTTTTGGTCTTGTGCTGCATTAATTTTTTTTTACAGGCGTGACAAATTGAGGCTTGTACACAGATGCTCTTGTCACAGTTGATGGAAGCCACTTACCCGAGTCAGAAAAAGCTGTTGCCACGGGCATTTTAGGATTTGCTTCTTCCTTGCGCCCTCCGCCAAACTTGCTCGTTCACCTGTGAAAGGGGGAGAAAAAAAAGAGAGAGAGAAAGACGTCAGAGAAAAAGTCAAGACAAAAGTGAGTTGCTGTCTCAAGCAAGATAATCTGGTCGATTGTGAGCCTCCAAACCAAAGTCAACAAAGGCCCGATTGTCAGACGGCTGGAAAGATTAGCCTGTAGGGTGAAGTTTGTGAAGCGTGCCCCCCCCCCCCCCCACCACCACTACCTCCCCCACTGATGTGCTCCCCTGTGCCGTGACAATGACAACAAACTCTTCCTTCCATCGCCATCACGTTTTCAATCCATCTAAACAAGCTCCCACCCCGATGCTAACCGCTCTGTAACTCAATTTGGAACTATTAATAGACACCCCCCGGCAGTTAGTGGCCTTGTGTCCGCGAGGGGGAATATTCCGAACAGATGGAAAGATTGAACGAGCGGGCGGGCCGGCCGAGGTTTGGCTTAAGAGAGGATCTGTTGATTCTAATTGATCCATTTAACATCAGGCAGCATGAGAACGAAGCAACACCCGGCAGGGGGGGGCCCAAACCTGGCTTTGTCAGGTGATGCGTCACAAATAATTGTGGGGGTTGTGGCAACACATCAAGTGGGAGGTCTGATAGGAGGAGAATGGGTTGAAATAACAGGGATGAGGAGAAAAAAAAAAGCACACAGCTGTTGAACATGAGATGCCAGTAGGATGCTAATTTCTGGTTGCTATGACAACATCTACCCATGGGAGCCCCAACCTCACGTGAAACTTTTAAATGATTGGGGGGGGTCATTGTCACCGAACGACCTCTTTCGCGTTCTAAACGGCTTGGTTGGCGGGCGCCAAACACTTCTACTAAAATGCCAGATGCTGAAAGCGCTTTGGCATCATTGATCAATGCGGATTCGGTCGTTAACGGCACATCGGGGACATTGAGCCCGAGGGGACCCCGTCCGTGTTTGCACGAGGCAATCACAGAGCTTGTTCAAGTATGCAGAGGCCTCGCCTGGATTTTTACTCACTCGTCCTTTTCGCAAACTTTGCGATGCTCGGTCACGCCTACGGCAAAGTGCTCGATCAACATTGCATCATCCCCAGCTGGCATGGCACCGACATGCTCTGCAATGTTGATCGCCTGATTGAGACACACATTGAATGTCAAGCCGTTTATTTCGCTGTTCAACTTTGCAGGGGACAGTGAAACCTCATCGTTAAGGACTGAGACTCGAAGCAAAAGCTAAAATGTTGACAATTGCCTGTGCCTAAAAATTGCAGACACACTTTATTCCTAATCCACATTGAACTTATATGACCCTACAAAAATGTCAATGAAAAAAAAAAAGCCTAACGGTTTGTTTATGTTTGTTAAAAAGAAAGAAATCGCATATTGGCTCGAAATCGCAACATTGATGGGGGGATCGTAAAGAAGATTACTTTTCAAAAGCGTTCGTTCCTGGTCATGGGAATATTTTGAAATGTTATCTGTATACATTCTGGGCCGGCCCAGGTGTCCATATGACAACCGCCTCAAGGCGTTCCCACAATGCAGCAGCGTGCAAAGACACACACACACACGCCCACACACACAAAAGCAGCAGCCAAACAAGTCTTAATCCACATATGGAGCTTGGCGTCAGGCCTAAAAATAACCCCGTGCTCCCACAGGTTCAACTCTTCTCATTACTTTACAGAGAAAACTGCCGTATCCAAGACAACCGTGAGCAGCTCCTCACTTTCTCCCCCACACCCCCCCACCCATCCCCCGGGTGCATTACCATGGCAACAAGGGAAACGGCGTAGAATAATGAGGACGGAATTAAAACTGATGCTATTTGAAGATTCGACCATGCTCGTCTTAATTACAGAGTTGATCAGATTTACAGTACGCGGCATGTGAACGCCGCGACAACAAAAAGATCACATCGCAATCACTCGAGATGTTCTTCACAAAATGCCCGAATAATAAACCAGACACCGCATACTGCCATCATACCTAAAGTAACCCCCATAGAATATGAGCAGCTTCTAATAAAAAATGGATGTCATGTATACAATAGCACAGTATGGCTCAAGGCACCATGCTGAGAATCTCCCCTGAGGACAAGTTTGTAGATTCACCAAGCAACCAACACACCCAAAAGACCCCATGACAGCCCATCCATTAGTTGCTGAGATGTTTCAATGTGTGTGTGTGTGTAAGAATACATATTTTTAGCATTTTCTAAAAGTCATTGCACTATTTTTAAGTGTGTAGAGTACGTAAATAACCAGAAGAGATGAGTCGGTCGTCAATAACAAATGTGGTTCAGGAGAGGCTGACGATTGTTATGAATAACACCAAAATAGTACGGAATGCATACACGGTACTATAAAAAGGCACATCACATAATTGAAAGTGATGTCATGTATTTAAATCTTCCTGAGGAAATGTGAGGTTAAGGACAAACTTAACGTACTATATTCAGCATGCACGTCAAACAAGTCAGTCAGGGAGTTCGTTAATTCTCTATCATCCAAATTAGAAACCGATTACAATTTTTTTTTTACATATTAATCTTTGCTACCAGCAAAAGCTGGTGTTGTATATTTCATACAGTGGATACAAAAAGTCTGCACACCCCTGCTCAAATGGGAGGCTTTTGTATTGTAAAAAAAAACAACAGTAATTTCAAAGGCTTTTCTGCCTACACACACACAAATATTTACATATACAGTATAAGAAATGCGAACTCGTGACGTCAGTTAGCAAGAGCACCCCAAAACAACAAGGTGGGTGCACTGCGTGTGCGCATGCGCGTTTCAACGCCATTAAAACACACTGCATACATTCATTATTAGTGTATCGTGTACGTTTCCATAGACAGTTACAGTCAAGAAGAGTTATTTGAAACACATAAAATAATGGAACATGATGTGAATTTCGCGGTTACAGAAACGCGTGACGTCTCTGCACAGGTGCAGTGAGGTCAATTACACGAACACAGCAAATTTCTAATATGGCCACTAATTGGCCTGGTTGAAGAGGATGCGGCGGGATCAATGTAGCCATTCGTGCGTGACTTATTACGGGGATTTTCTCGTCATGGGATCAGTAAAACACAATTACTCGCATAAAATGAAAATAAAAATAAAAACGCAATGAAAACAATAGCCTGGCCGTTTTTCTGTTTGACGTCCCCCCCGTGGGAAAGGGGCTTGCCTGCTCACCTCAATACGGCTGCCGCGTCGCGGAGGACGTCTTGCGGACGCCACTCGGCTCGGTGTTGCTGGAGGCGGCGGCAGGTCTCGGTTAATCCGCACGGTTTCTTCCAAGCGCCAACGGCAACCTACTCAAAGCGCTTTTTAACGAAAGCCTGAAGACAAAGAATACCTTGGGGGTTTAAACCGCAGTTTCTTCAATATGATTCTATAAGGTTCAATGACGGAGAATACGCGAGACGGTGGTATTCGACAACACACACGGGAGAACGCGAATCTGCCGTGGTTCCGAACCTGCTGTCAGCGGAAACGAATGACCCGTCTCTTGCTTCGACAGCGCACTCTAGTGGTGGGAAACCTGCATTACACACAACCCGATAATTACTGTACATTTGTACATTTGATTTGTACTTTTTTAGGGATGGATAAATCAACTAATTTTAATCCACTAATTTGGATTGGGTGAAGCTAAAATAATGTTGGTCAGAGCGTAATTAAACAACAGAGTATTGACTCAACACTTATATGCCATTATTTCCTTTATTGTAAAGTTAGTTTCCTCATACAAATTATTTACACTGTCGCCCAGAAAACAAAGAGAAGCAATGCAGACAAACAAAACGATAAACATGCGTGCATATTAGGAAATTGAAATAGATTATTTCGCTGTGGGTTGGCCCTCCAGGAAATCCCAGGGTTTGATTGTTGGATTCTTTTCTAGGAGGACGGGTCACCTTTTGGGGCGATTACCACGCACTGTTATAGTCCAAACTGTAAAATAAACACAAGCAGGTCGGTTAAGTGCCTCTTCCTTTCTGTGACAACAACACTGCAACTACATTTATTTCTTTTCCTTATAACCGGTACCAAGTGCCTGTGACTTGAGATGTGCAGTCAGCAATACGATGAAATAAGGACGAAGGAACCTTGTCGTATTTGTCTTGGACACATTACAGACCCAAATTGGACTGACTGGAATTACGATCCTACTTGATGGAATTTCCCGAAACCATCTGAAGCGTAATCTCTCACCGTGGTTCGGAGTCTTGGCTTGGCTCGGCACCATACAGCAGCCACGCCACGGCCTGCTCAGGGGATGACCTCTTCCCATATCTGCGTTATGCGACATAAGACACAGTCGAGTATTTGCATTTTCATTCACTGCTTGTCTCACCGAGCCATGAGGAAGCTCCTGAGATCATTGCCTGGCCATGGAAGCGTAAAAGCTGCGTGACACCATGACAAAACCAGCCTGTGTAATTACATAGCAGGAGTATAAATGATGCAGAGTGTACCAATATACCCCCCCACCACCACCCCTCTTAAACTGTCTACTCTTGTGACCAGATCTCCACTTTATTACTTCGGAGGGGTGACGTAATGTTTGGCAAAGCCGAAATGCGAGATTATGCATTTGATCAGGGGAGCTGTTCACCTTTTCGACTCAGGCACAAATTGGTCATTTGAGATGTCATGCGGCGGGCATCAATAAAATGAAGTCGCAACGCAACATCAGTCAATAATAATCTTGGCACTGGAGCGGTACCCTCCAAGGCCGAACGTGATGTATTTGGACATTTTTGTCAGAGGAAATGAATTTCCAACACTGTATGTATTGGCTGCGTTATTAAGTCTAGACAAATATTTTACTTGGTGTCTCTGCGGGATATTTATGGTAAAAAAAATAATTTGAGGAGACTTTACAGTACACAATAACGCTGAAAACTGAGGGTGTGGGGGGAATACACATTATACAGAAAGCACGAAGGTTAATAAAGAAGCTTGCGTGGAACGGATATTGGGACATTTTGTCTCTTTCAAGACATCCAATCCCATCCGATCAAATTTCATGAGAACCTTCAGCTTGATGAAATCATACAAAGAAATCCCCGCTATTTACCATCACCCTTGCTCGTCTCCTTTTCAAGAAATTCCTACTCAAATTTGGATCCAGTCCACAGTTTGTCAAAGATAATCCCAATTAAAAATTTAGGTGATGGCTGGAATGCGTGTGGTGCGATCTTACAGGGGGGGACGTAAAACTGTATTTCTTTCTTTGAACTCTTCAGAAAAGTACAAATGTCATCACACCGCGCCGACTGCGCTCACCTCTGTCTGGTGATGAGGTTGACATAATGCCTGACGGCAGCCTGGTACTTGGCCCAGTCCTCCGGGGAGGCGTTGCTGCCCGGGCTCTCGGGTTTGGGAGGGTACGCGTCGGCGAGGCTGCCCCAAAACACCAGCAAGCACAAGAGGAGCGCGGCGAACATCATGCACGGTTTCAGCATGCTGGATGGACCCTTGAAAGGGAAACAACGTAGCATTTCAGGCACATTTTTCTTTACTCCACTGTAAATTTCCCCAGTGTGGGACAAATAAAGGATATCTTAATACAGCGACAGATAATTCAGCATGGCAGTAAAGCAAAAGACAAAATGAAAACTTACTTTTTTTTTTCTGGTGGCGGCGGCGGAGGGAGCCAAGTCTTCTGGAGCGCACTGGATGATGCTGCTGCTGCTGGTGGTGGTGTTGGTGCCCTGACTTGCTCCTCTTTTATAGTGAGGCGTGCATACCTGATGCGCGCTGCTGACTAACATTAAACCACACCTCTCATTTTCCCGCTACTCCGGCATCCGGGAAGAAAGTCACGCATCGGTGGATTGCGCAGCTTGGAAGTATCCGGGATTGTGATTGTGAACTTCATTTTTTTTTTAAAGTATTTTGATATATTTTGGGAACCTTGCTCAGCTACCGAGAGTGTCAACAGATTTGAAACACACTTCAGTATGAGGCGCAGTAGCTCGAACCACTTTCTACATGAGAAAAATCTCCCAATATGGGATAAATGAGCGATGGCAATTTGTGGAAGCACCGATTTGCAAATTTTTGGCGCAACTAGTCCTCTGCTATTCACAGATTTTTTTTTTTAAAGGTCAACACGATTATTAGTATAAAGATAATACTTTGGAACTATGTTGAAGTGGGGGAAGAGCTTCACTCTGCAATTACAAACGACCTGATTTGTCTACCCAGTCATCATAAGTGTAGAGTATTATTACGGCGGTGGTAAAACCTTCCATATTGCTGCGCAGATCAATTTTAAGCAACAACGTGCCCTTTTTCGCGCATTATTTCTCTAGGTGACAGTGAACCGAAAGATCAAATATCTCCACTGACACTTGCAATTGCTGCCTTTTCAAACTCTCAAAAGGCCTGACGAGTACCCATGGTTTCAACCAGCACACACTCATATGAAAAACATCTCTCCGGTGGTCAGACTTGTCGAGTACTTTTTTTTAATGACCTTTGCAGGAGCTCTGGTTTATCTCGCTGTCCAGCTCATGATGCCTGAAGAGCGAAGCCGCGCTTAAAACGTTATGCGGGTGTTTGTCTGTTTGCATTCACGGCAGCGATAGCGATGCGCAATTGTGCACCTATCCTTTATCTGCTTGACTTTTTTTTTTTTATTGCTCGATCGCTTGGCGACATTTGTGCGGGGTTTGTTTGCTTGCCGTGTTGGGGACGCGGTCCTTGCGGTTATTTGTTAAGACGGTGCTTTGGAAGTGGGAGCCAAAAAAAAAAAAAGTATAGATCCTAAGGTAGGGGGCTCATGTGAAATCAGGGCCTTGCAAATTCAGAACGTGGCAGAAAGCGCATGTCACGATAAATCACCGGCATAGACAGATGAACAAAGATACACATGATGTGTATCATTTCAAACTACATTTATGTTAGCATATCATAACAAAAAGAATAACGACTTTCAGAACCAATTAAGTGAAATTGGATCCTTTCCCGCGGCGCAACTCTTGCAACTCCAACACACGAGTTGCCGTAAAAATTCAGCCGTTAGCACGCGATTAACGCTCGCTGTTGATTGACGCTGGAGACATATTACAATAACAACGGGTTTATTATTGTGGTGAGATGTGAGAAGTCGGGTAAGGAAGAAGGATCAAATCATGCATCAACAATTTAGGAGTTGCTCTCATTTTGCTACAAAACAAAGAATTTTCGCCATCATTTTTAATAGAGGTAGTATGAGGGGGCCAAAAACGTGGAATTGTGGTCGAACCAATTTGTTTATTTAGTTAACCATTGGAGCTAAATAGCAACCAAATCTGACAGCATAATAGTTAAGTATTTAAAAAATATATTGAGGACATTATATTAAAGCTAATAATAATAAATACAATTAATGGTCATTAATAGTCATAATGTGACAAGAATTAATTGTCACAAGACCCTTTAAGATCGCCCTGGTCTATATTCCAGAGCATAATGTCAGTTTTTATACACATTGAACTAGAACTTTCTTTCCCAAAAAACAAACAAAAAAAAGCTATATGCACAATGATTCACGCATGTCAAAAATAAAGCTTTTTTTTTTTTAAATAGCATGCAAAATTAGATTGTTTGGTTGTGTTGAGTCAGACTCTTGCCTGGTACATGTCCCGGGGGTCTCCCCTGAGACATGGTGACAGTTCCACGGTCACGAGCTGTTTATAGAATAGAATAGTGAGGGGGGGGGGGGGGGGGGGGGGCTTTTTTTTCTGTCCCCAGGCCCTTGTCAAAAACAACTTGATTTGGGCATAAATCCCAACTGGTGGCCTCTGTGGACCTCCTGCTGCCAATAAACAAGCTGTTAAGAGTGTACACGACCGGGCCGTAAAAGGCTGTAAGTGGATTCGAAGATTACACATTGATTGCTCGGACCATCTCTCAGCAATTATTGCACTATCATTCAAACACACACACACACACACAACACAGATTGAAGTGAAAATGGATTCAAACATTTTTTTATGAAGTCTTTGAAGCAAAAGGATGAGCTGGTTCTCTTGTCACCATCCATTTCCAAGCCCTAACGGTGGCTTTTCCGGAACGTTTTAATTCTACCCCAGTAATCAACATCTCAGCGTTGACTCTCCGGTGTCATAAAAGTCAATGGGAAGAAACAACGATGTGCACAGGACAAACTCATTAGCTGTCCACAGTGTTTGCGTGTGAACAGCCCAGATAAGAGGATAAAGGGCTCCGGCTAAGTTTTTCACAGGCCTCTAGCGCTTAGTTAAAAACCCTCCTGTGGAGCAGTGCAAATAGGAGGCAAACTTTACTTGATCACAAACAGCTTGACCAACTTTTGCGACGCTTTTCCCAAAATGTGACCCTTTTCTTTGCCGTCAAAAGTCCCACTGCAGATAAAACTTCTTCTATTTGCACTCCTCGCGCAGTTTACACACACACAGGCAGGGTGCACGCGCAATCTCCCGGGAGAAAATCTGACTCCTTCCTGCCAAAGGCTCGCAAAAGGGGGAAATGATGTTTTTTTTTTTTTTATTCAGTCTTATCTCTGTCAGTCAGCCGCTAATATGAACAGAGTGCTTTTCAGTCAGCTATATGGAACCCCCAGAGATGACACTGCGCACACAATGTTCATTTGCGGATTTAAATTGACGAAGGGGCGAAGCACTTATTCCGGCGTTTGGCTACGCAACGTTTAATATTAGCTTTGCAGTTAGCGTGTGGTCTTTTCTCCATTTTCACCTGGTCGCGCATGGTTTCCTTGAGTGGTGACAGTTGTCAGAAGTGTCGCTTATTTGCACTAAGGTAGGTGAGGAGGAAGACTTAGCTAGCAAGCTCTCACTCGCATTAGCAAATTTAGCTTAGCACCAAGCATTACCTGAGCAACAGGGAGGATGGGTAACCATTTGAAAGGCACCCAGTATTTTTTATTTTTTTTTAGTGGCCACAACTTAAAGAAAATGTATCTTCTCCATTTCATTGCTTCGTAGAGCCCCGACTGTTTGCTGGAGTCATTGCAAGACAAATTGGGGAACTGATGATCATTCATAACCGTAGATGCGGTCTAAATGGATCATCCAAGCATCAGTGTGGAGTGACCACGGGGAAAAGCTCGTCATATTTCCCTTGGCTGGTATATTATGGACACGGGCTATTTACTGGCATAAACACACTGACTGTAGACGTCAGTTGTTTTCTCAAATCGCAGTGTCTCGTGCGATTGTCGTGTCCCAAGAGGAGCTCGGCTACTCAAGCCTGCTTTTTTTTTTTTTTTGCTAAGAACCATTTGTCTTTGCTGGAGAGCAGAGCGGGCCAATTACAGCGGCGGGCCCGACGTACTGATGCTTTTATGAGCTGGCCGGCAGCTTCAGGTAACTCTGATAGATGACGCAGGTGTCTGGCCAATACGAGGTTGATTCGATTGGGAGGGTGGCTCTCAATTTGGGGGAAAGTCAGGACGGTATTTATGATTCTGAGAAGAAGAAATTGGCATCTTTCAAACTCTTGGCGATCATCCTGTTATCACTATTTTGAGACAACCTACTTAATTGCGGTTTGCTTGTCACATTTTCACCCAAACGCATTTATTTTTGCATACTTGGTAAGATGCCACAAGATGGCGCCAAAGTTATGGCTAATGGGGGGGAAAACGTACTTGATGACGGAGGTAGGCAGGCCCAAATGACAATCAATGCATTTAAAATCAAAGTTAAATTTACTTCATTTTGTTAGCGCAAGATAACAAAGCAATTTTGGCCGACATTGAGATCCAAAGTACTGTTTGAAACAAAAACAAACCATTTGTGAGCTATATTTTCAAGACAAAAAGGCTGCGATGGACCGACAATCGCACAATAAATCTGGATGGGACAGAATCAACACATCTCAAGTCAGAGAGGATGTGCGGATTACAAAAGAAGTACGACATGTTCAAGCGGAGAAAAAGGTTGGCATTACCTGTCAGATGCATCTGTCATGGTGGTCGAAACTCAAGGACTTTTGTGTGGCTCAACATTGGCGGTTAAAATCCGCTTCCTTATTTTGGGCCACCTGTAGCAAACACTGAGAGTCTGGCATCAATCACTTTGACTCTGGCTTCAAGCTGCGAGTGTGCAACACTGGTCATATATCAATCGTGGCTTTAAAAGAAACACAAAGAAAGCTAATAACAGAGTAGCCGGAAGCATCGGAGAGCGAAAGCGGACAGTTGAGGTGACGCGAACCTGAGAGAGAAAATAATAATTCATTCATTCATTCATCTTCCGAGCCGCTTGATCCTCACTAGGGTCGCGCGGGGGGGTGGGGGGGGGGGTGCTGGAACCTATCCCAGCTGTCTTTGGGCAGTAGGCGGGGGACACCCTGAATCGGTTGCCAGCCAATCGCAGGGCACACCGAGACGAACAACCATTCGCGCTCAGAATCACACCTAGGGACAATTTAGAGTGTTCAATCAGCCTGCCACGCATGTTTTTGGAATGTGGGAGGAAACCGGAGCACCCGGAGAAAACCCACGCAGGCCCGGGGAGAACATGCAAACTCCACACAGGGAGGCCGGAGCTGGAATCGAACCCGGTGCCTCTGCACTGTGAAGCCGACGTGCTAACCACTGGACTACCGGGCCGCCCCCAGAAAATAATAATAATAATAATAATACATTTTATTAGAATAATAGAATTTCAAGATGCTTCCTTGTAATTTGAGACTTAATTCCCATAGCAAGTGCAATTTTGATTTCCAAATGTAAATAAAAACATCGCTTTCCCCGAACCCCACGTAAGGAGCTCGGCTACGCCGCCGCATGTCTGCACTTGCCCAACAGCGAGATGAATGACATTAATCAGCACGGTTGCAATCCCTCACCTGCAGCATTAAAAATGTCTGCATGAGTAAGTAATTCCTCTCATTTGTCTGTGTTGCATTAGCGTAGTAGTGCCACTGATCTATCGATAAAAAAGGACCGCAAACCTAGAACCAGCGAACGCTGGGCTAGGGGTTTAACTTCAGCGCATTTTAAGGTGGTCATAAAATTTCCCACAAAAGCCCAATTTCCCTAATTTTTTGTGAGAAGTGTACATGAAAAAAAGGGTGAGTCAGAGATTCCGTATATTTTCGAGGAAACAGTCTACAATATGTGGGAGAGATGACTGGTCAATACACACAATGCTCTCCCGAATGTTCATCCTACAGTCAAACATATTGTGACTCAAAACAAAAACTTTATCGCGACGGCCCATTTTCTGCACCACCTGCTTCTTTCGCCAGCAGCGACTCCACCATCTTGCGTAGGAAAGGATCCAGGAAATGAACAAAGTCCTGAAAAACTCCAGCCCGGTCGCTGCACGGCTCCAACTTCAACTCGACCTTGCTGCTCTCCGTCTCGCCCACCATGTGGGCCTGAACCTTGAAATCCAGCGGCTCCTCGAGCTCCTCTTCTTTCTCGATGATGCCATCTGTGACTTGGGCCTCGATTTCCACGCAGCTGCCCTCGGGCCGTAGGTCGGCGTCTTTGATGAGCTCCCGCCTCACTTTCCGTCTGCCGGCCCACACTGGGTGTTTCTGCACCCACAGCCAGTGGGGGGGTTCTCGCGTGCCCCTTTTGGACATCCTCTGCTTTTTTCCTTGAGGGGAAACGGACATGTCGCTGTCATCGGAGAGTCGCCGCTTGGCGCCCGCCACGGCGCTGTTGGTGGGTGAATCCATGCCGTCGTTTGCCGACGTGTTGAGCGGGCTCGGGCTGGTTTCCATTTCGGCAGACACTTCGGCGGACGAATTCTCCGGAAAGCCAAAACCCGAGGAGAACACGAGGTCACATCTGAGAACGCTTTGGAAGACTCGCTCCACGTAACCGCACACCTTCTCAAACCACACCGATCGAAAATCCTCTCCTGCCGTCTGTAGCTGAACGCGGAGGGCTTCGGAGAGCGCGGATGGTTTGAAAGGAATGCTGATGTTCAGCTCGTCCGCTTTGGTTTGTGAGACTCCGCCGCTGGGGGTGAACAAACGCACGAGCCCCCAGGACTTCCCCTTGGTGGACTTGCGCAGGTACTGGAGGCTGCGGCAGTACTTCTCGGCATCCTGACACGCTTTCTGGAAGCATTTTTGGGAGCGCTCATTCAAGTTTCCTGCAACGTTGTGGGATAGCTCGAAGGGGTCCAAAACATTGAGGGGGCCCAGTCGAGGTCCACTCTGATAGGGCCTGGTGGGGTTTTCCTCCTTATCGTCTTTGCGACAAAGAAAGTCTGTAATTGGGATTGCACGCCCCTCCCTCAGAGATATGACACTACTTGCAAAATCAAACTTGGCATAGAAGGAGAAGAAACCAGCCAAAAGGGTGCCTAGTGGAAACAGATTTCATTTTAGGGCTGAACGAATTTGAAAAATCACCTCACTGCAATTTAGTTCCCCCTCAATATCGAGATTGCGATTTGATATGAGACTTTTTTTTCTCCTTCAAATTAACCTAAACGTTTAGCGTACATCAACTAGCGTGACTGATTTGGAGGGCCCTGGGTAGATGAGTTTGACATAGCAAACACGTAGGAATGCAAATTTGATAAACAACAATGACTAAATATTTTGACATCCCCTTTTTTTCTCGAAGAATTGCTCACTATCTTCCAAACTCTTGCTTCTTGTGGAGTGAGCCGAGTTTACTGATAACATACAGCTTTCATATCTCAAATGTTTACTTCCAAGCCCAAGCAAGAAAAAAAGAAAACAAAAATCGGACAAATGGTTTGAAAAAATCGAATCGAAAAAATTAGCAACTCTGGTCACTCTTATCTCAAGGCACCATGGCATACTAAAATCATAGATGGACAGACTTACACAGATCTTGGGTGTTTCCACTGGGGGGCACGGCGATGGGTTGACTGGGGAAGGTGCAGTCCCATCCCTCAATCACACACTCCTCTTCCTCACCTACAAGGTCAACAAACACTTTCACACATCGGAGCTTGTTCACGGCAGCCAAACTCGCAAATGCATTTTGTAATATATAATTTCAACTTTCCTCTTCAGAAACATTTACAGGACGTATTTGTTGAGCAGGTTGCATTCGTAATCTGTTTACGTACCGAAACACAGATAATACAAGTACTCTCATCATTGGGTTTGTAGCATGACCATGATCAGCTCACTATTTGGCAGAGAGAGTCGACACTTACACGCCATGTCTTTGAGGCGGTCCACGGTGGGGAGAACGGGAGGCTCACAATTTTGCAAGAAGAAGATGACGAGCAGCGTCAGAGCATAGTTGTTGAGCAGGGGGCCGGCACCGCTGGGGTTACCTTGGTGTTACAAATAACAGACCACTGAGCACAGTATTTGACAGGTTGAGCACAGAATTAATACAGGGCCAATCCAAGTTGGAGATGTACTAGTTGGTACAATAATAAGGTTCTTCAGTTTAAAACAGCTCCTCCTCATTTGGACTCTGCTTTTAACTGCCAAAGGGAGAATATTGTCATTTTTATTAATGCTATAAATGAGCGCTGGGCACACGTTTGTGATTGCTTTTATAAAACGGGCAGATGAGACATGGCAGTTGTCATGAGGTAAAATGTTAAAACTGTGATTCAATAAATGAATTTATTTCCATTTTTTTTTTGTCAATTCATTTTTTTGTAATGGGAAAAAAGTGGAATAAAAATGGATGCTAAATTTTTACTGTATTTATTACCTCTCTATATTATTTACCCTGACAGGTATCTAGAAGTGAGGTTCTACCGACATCTGCTGACCAAAATATGAAAAAACATGCAAACGAACCCTCATTTGAATTTTGAACAAAATCAATGCGTGGATGTACGTTCTCACCGATTGCAAATTTTACCTGCCAGTTGGTTCTGTTTGGCCCAGCAGCGTATCGTGTACACCAAAGGCCTCAATCTCTCTTCCACCCCTGAACACAGCTGAAGGAAGCGGGTGTTCCTCACGGCCAGTCTGAGGAGGTAGAATCAGTTTTAAAATCAAAATATGAACCGGAAAAAAATATATAACTAAATCATGCAAATGAACCTGTTGTTGACCGTGATGTCACCCTGTAAGTTGAGCTCACGGTGATGAAATTTCACCACCGGCAGGCGGGCACTGCTGACCACGTGGACTCTGTGCACGCTGGGGACGCAGCGCCTCAGGATGGTCGCCACCAGGTCCAGAATCTCAGCCGGAGAGGCTGTGGACAGGTCGATGTCGGACAGGATGGAGTCCTCCGAGCGGCCGTCGTCTGACATGCACTCGGCTGACTGAGGCTAGAGCGAGATCAATTATTCCTTCGTGGACAATGCACACCGACAGTATTTCACTACCCAACAATTTTTGATGAACGTCAAACCTCTGATGTAGTCCTGGCACGAGCCTGAAAGACTTTGGTGTTCTCCAAATCCAGAACCAAGTCCAAGTCACAGGAATGAATACCAAAGGTGTTGACGGAGGACCCAAACGGCAGAATTTGACTATCTGTGAGATGCACATGAGTGGATGTGGAAGTTGGCTCTTAACAGTAAGCTGAAATAAAGTTGCGGAAAACACATTTGACTGTTTTTCAATTTCCACTTAATTAGCTGAGCGTAACCTTTAATGTGTCTTTTTTTGGGGGGGCTCCCCTCAATCAAATAAAACATTCACTTTTTCATTTTGTTTTCAATTTTTCACAATTCCCAATGGAAAATGGATGGCTTGTGCAGACCTGGAAAAAACTCTACGAAGACCTCCTGCAAGAGTTGCACCAGCAAGTTTCGAGCCTTCTTCTCATTATCTCCAAGCTGGAACCGCTTCTCAATGTACTGAATCTGAGCATTAACCTGAAGGACATTGCAGGAAAACAACACACATGACAACAGGGACTTACACACTCAGACCATAACCTTGATGTGCTTGTGACCTTATTAAATCAAGAAAGGCCGTCAATCAATGTCAAATCCCAACCCTCGTGCTTTGTATTGCTGCATCGTATCATTACTTACACAAGGCAGCTGACAGAGTTGTGGTTTGAGGTGGTCCAGAACTTGCTGCAGGTTCTGCAGGCAACACTTCTGTTTCGGGATGTACTTGAATTCCTTCTTCTCCCGGGGTTTGACACGCAGATTGAGTCCTTTCATTTTGTGCTTGACAAGGGACAAGGCGGCCTCAATGCTCTCCGGCTGGCTGAACTGCACAATGGCAAACACGCCCTGGAGATGCAGAGGGTCACAACAACAACGCTGGATTTTAGGATGTCGTACAAAAACGTAAAAAAAGTATTGAACTCACAGTGTATTAAAGACGGTCGCCTGACCTTGTCTTTGTCCATGATCACGTCGGAAACGGTCCCAAATTGCTGGAAGTAGTCAGCTAGGTCAGCCTGTGAAGTGTCCGAGTTGATGCCGCTGACAAACACGCTGTGCTGCTCCTGGGTCTTCCTGGTTCTTCGCACGTTGCTTAACGTTTGGTGCTTTCGCCCTTTGACATGCTGATCCACGCTCGACTCTAAAGCCATCACGAGAAATACAGGGGAAAAAAACAATGGTAAGAGATGCAAATATAGAATACCTGGCAACAGGGCTTACATCTGTGTAAATACTGTAATCTGGTTATCAAGTCAAGTCAACAGTATTTATCTTATGTTTAACAAAACAAGTTATACAAGTAGGTTATGGATTCAATGTGGATATGTTGATGGTTATGAACCAAACGTTTGTTCCGGCTCTGGCTCGAAAAAGCTTCCGGGTTGTTCAAACATATACTTCAAAAGGTTCCGTGGATATATGTAATAAAGTTATTAAGATATTACATAATTTAGAACCATTTTTGTTGTTGTTGCTTCATTTAACTACACGAGAAGCGGAGTTCATTGGAGTTCTTGAATCACATTGCTAACCTTGAACATGTATATAACCTGGCCTTTATGGCATACTTTCATATTAATAGTTCAGACTGTGAAAAAGTGAAGTAAGAAAACATAAGTCTCGGCGGCGTTCATAATAGTTTAATGTGAAGTGAGAAAACATCAAGCTCAGCGGTGTTAACTTACGGTTTGGTAAATTGACCTCGCACAAAACACAGCGGAAACCTCTCGGCGTCGTTTTTATGTCGCTTTCGGATTCCATGACCATAAAGAACAGTTGAACTAGGAAAAGTTTAATAATTACGAAAAACCGTCGAAAGGAAAACAACGTCCTCCATGCGTTTCTCAAATCTCCCTCCAACGTGAACCAAACGTTTGTTCCGGGTCTGGCTCGAAAAAGCTTCCGGGTTGTTCAAACATATACTTCAAACGTTCCGTGGATATATTTAATAAAGTTAAGATATTACAATAAAAAAAGAATTTAATCGTTTCTAAGCAGAAATATATTTATATTGAAGGTGTGATTATGCTGAACAAAAATCTCAATCTTTTCATTTCCCTTTTTTTTTTAATCCTAGCTCTGGATATGATTGAGGAAAATTATTCGAATTGCCCTTCCAATTTCACCATGTCAATAAGAACGAAGAAGTAATCTCAGAACACAAATACATTTATTGACGGTAACCAGTCAACACTAGCGCACCCACATACTGTGCAGAAAAAGAAAAAACAGAATTGCTGCCATTAATACAATTTTTTTTAAACTAACAACACAGCTGCAAGACATGTAATGAATGAAAATCATTGAAAACGTAAGTTTATAAAATTCCCTGCTGTCAAAAATAAAATAGAAAAAGGCAGAACACACAGTGCTTAATTTTTCATCTGCATAGAGGCGAAAATACATTTAAGAACGGCAATTAAACAACTTGTAGAAAAAACTAAAATAAAAACATGTTTTGATCAATGGATATATGCCAAAAACTAAAATAAAAACATGTTCTGATCAATGGATATATGCAGAGGTGTTAACATTTCTTAGCTGACCGCCCTCTTCTGATTTTGGGCGCAGTCTTCGCATCTTCAACTTTCCCGGTGTCGACTTTTGTGGTGAACTCTGCTTCCTTTGCCCCTCGCCGGGCTCTCTTGGCGGGCTGAGGCTCTGCTGCCTTTTCTGAGAGGTCCTCCTCCACATTCTCCGACTCACTCTGGCTTTGAGTCTCCATTTGATCAGCAATCTTTGACCGCTTGCCTCGAACCGCTCTCGGGGTTCTTTTGGGGATTTCGCGGACTTCGACATGCTGGCTCCACTTCACTGTTCTGGAGCGGTTTTGTGGTTCTTGAGTTGTGGCGTTTGAATGGCTGCTGGCATTTGACTGTTTTTTGTTCGATTCAGACAGATCCGATTTGGCGAGTGGCCGTTTTCCCCTTTTGACTGGTTCTGCTGAAGTTGCAGCCGACTCCGGAACCGCCACTGAACCTTTTTGAGCCTCCTCACAGGAGGAGGTTGGCTCTCGTCGCGCTCTCTTGGCTGCATCGACTTGTTTTATGTCATCTTTCAAACCTCTTCCCCTCTGCGGCTTCTGTTTTAGTTCCGATTTTTCCTCTGGTACCTGTGCGGTGGGAACATCTTCAACTTGTTTTGCTCTCCCTCTTCGTTGGGGTTTTACCGTTGCCGTCTCAATTGCACCATCTTGGGTCTCTGTGGAATCAGGCGCAACTGCTGCTTGCTTTTGTTTTCGTACCACTCCTCGTCTTGTTTTTGCAAGGCCAGAAGTGGGTTCACTCATCTGCTCTGGTGGTCCTTCTGCTTCAACTGGGACAAGATTTTCGACATCACCCTTTTTGTTACTGGATGTTTTTGTCGGCTGCTGGAGTGCCGCTATGGAAGCCTCGTCACTATTCTCTTGCTCTTTTTTGCGTTTGGCATTCTGGCCTCTCGTTGCTCTGGCGAGAGGCTTGGACTGATACTTAGTTTCTTCAGAGGTGACTTTTTCAAGTTCCTGCGGCTCGGCTGTCTCAGAGATGACTTTTCTGCGACTGCCCCTTTTATCGGTGGGTGCCGGTGGCTGGACTTGTTCCACGGCAAGTGCCTTTTCTGGCTCAGGTGCGCGTTTGGTGTTCCTGCCCTTGCAAGACATAACTTCACACACAAAAATAAATAAAATTAAATTTAAAAAAAAACAAACAACATTTTGAATCCAGCAAATGTGAAGGACATTCCGTACCTTGTGCGATGTCTTGTTGGCAAATGTCATCGCTGCGGGAAGGGTGTTGTGCTTTTTTGGACCGAGAAGATGGCTGTTTGGGGTTTCTTCCTTTTTGGGGCTTTACGACCTTTTCTTTCAAAGATGCAACACTGTCGGCCACGACAGGCTCACTCTCGGGCTCCGGGAAAGTTGCAGCGGCAGGTTGTGGCACCGTTTCAGTTTGTTTCAGAGCCCTTTTGGCATATCTTCCTCCTCTTGGCCTCACAGCCTTTTCTTCCAAAGGTGCAACACTGTCAGTCACTGCAGGCTCACTCTCAGGCTCCGGCAAAGTTTCCATTGCAGGCGGTGGGACTGGTGGGGTTTGTTCCAAGGCCTTTTTGGCATATCTTCCTCCTCTTCTTGTCTTCACAGCTTCTTCCTCCAAAGATGCAACACTGTCAGTCACTGCAGGCTCACTCTCGGGCTCCGGCAAAGTTGCAGCGGCAGGTTGTGGAACCATTTCAGTTTGCTTCTGAGCCTTTTTGGCATATCTTCCTCTTCTTGGCTTCACAGCCTCTTCTTCCAAAGATGCAACACTGTCGGCCACGACAGGCTCACTCTCGGGCTCCGGCAAAGTTTCAGCGGCAGGTTGTGGAACGATTTCGGTTTGTTTCAGAGCCTTCTTGGCATATCTTCCTCTTCTTGGCTTCACAGCCTCTTCTTCTAAAGATGTAACACTGTCAGTCACTGCAGGCTCACTCTCAGGCTGCGGTAAAGTTTCAGCGGGAGGCTCTCCGACTGTCTCAACCTTTTTCGCGTATCTTCCTCTTTTAGGCTTCGGGGCAGCTTGAGCTTCTTCTGCAGGCTCTACTTTCTTGCCCCGTCTTCCTCTGACAGGAGCAGAGACAACAGGATATAGAGATGATTCCTCTGTCACCAGATCGGCTGCTTTGACCCTTCGGCCTCGGACCGATTTTTTGGAATAGGACGTGTCCGTTTCCGTCACTCCGGGTATATCTTCTATCGCAGCCTGAGAAACCGCTTGCGTAGATCCTGACGATTCACAACAAGCAACACTTGGAACATCTACGAAAACCTCAGTTGCCCCTGCTAAAAGTAAAAAAAATTTTACATTAGTATGCCGGTAATATGTGCCAGGTAAGGCGTGGGGGGGGATTAGTGAGGTAATACAGCCCAAAGCAGTATTCAAAGCAAAACAAATATAACGTACCTTTTGCGACATCCAAGTCGGTACTGGCAGGTTGATCTTTAAACTGTGAGAGAGCGAAAGGAAAAAATCAATTAGCATGCAGCGAGATATCAAACTACAAAGCAAGCAGATGGCAGAATTAGAAGCAATGCCACATAAAGAAACCTAAACGGCAAACTGCGCTTGTTTCTTCTTACGTAATCTTTACCTCAGATGGCTCCTCCATGAGCTCCTGAAGCCCCTCAAAGTCCTCGATGGGAGCTATACCCCTCAATCTGGGTGACCTCATGAGCTGCTTGATGCCGAAGTTCTCCTCCACCGGTTCACCCCGCTCTTTGGGAGTCCTCATGAGCCACTCAATTCCGAGGAAGTCCTCAACGGGAGCGTGTCTTTGCCGAGGTGTTTTCACGACTCTCTTGATAGCCGAGAGGCCGTCCGTCAGGGAGCTAGCCACTTTTAGAGTCGACGAGTTTGTCGGTTCCGGTGGGTCTCGAGTTTCTTGAGCCGCTGGTGGTCGGGCCTCCAGATGGTCTCCGGCAACTTCTGCATCCCCGGGAGTTTGGAAGAGTTTCTCTGCTACGTCGATGGCTTCACTCTGTTCTGGCGTGGTAAAAATTCTTTTGACTCCAGTGAGGCATTCTGTTTGCTCAGACTTCTGCTTGGGAGTTTTCAGGAGTTTCCCTCTCAGATCCTCAACCGGTTCAGGCTTCTGTCTGGGAGTCTTCAGGAGTCTTCCTCTCATATCCTCCAAAGGTTCCGTCTTCTGTTTTGGGGTCTTTAGGAGTCTCTTCACACCGGTGAGACACTCCTGTAGCGGCGGCTTGTGCTCAGGAGTTGTTGCGGCACTCGCCATCATTTCTGCGCACTGCTGTTCAACAGACTCGCTCGTCTTCTCCAGAGCAGAGTTGTCGGCGACGAAGCTGGAGTCCCGACTGCCGCAGAGAAGGCGTTTCACTGCCTCTTTGTTATATCGGCTCGCTTTCACCGCAGATGCGAGAGAGAGCGGAGACACGGCCATTTCACCTGGAGATGGGTCAGTTCGTTATTTTTCCACCTGCATCTTACACGGAATACGCCGTCATTCAAAATGGACACTTTACCTGGCTCCTCGGGAGTGTTCAACACAGAAGGATCGACGACAGATGGTTCATTCACTACCAATGGAGTCTTGGCGGAGCTGCCGCGGCGGTGTTCCGATCCCCTCTTCCCCTCTTTCGAAGGCGTTTTGAACATTTCAGAGATGCCTAAAACAACAAAATATAACCAAGTATAAGAGCCCGAAAAACAAGACTAGCCGTGAGGATTTCAGGAATGTAAATACCAGACAAATCATCATCCATGTTCATGTTCTTCTTTGAGATCGCCGTATTGAAGATGACTTTTGGCGGCGCACCAACCGGGTGCGTAACTTGGCGCTTGGAAGCTCGGCCCACAACAATGGTAACGGGTGACGCCGCATGGCCGGTGCTTGCGTGGCCCAGCTGCTTTCTTACGGGCGTCTGAGAAATTGAGAACGTAGCAGGCGCAGATCGTCGCGTGAAATCAAACCACCAAGTACAAGGCGTTCTTTGTTTTGACCGTACATTTACCTGTGCTCTGGACGCCAGCTTCTTTGATACCTTTGCGATGAGGGCAGTATGTTTGACTGTTCTCAGAATGGGGTGAGCCGCGCGGACTTTAGCCTGCCCGAACCTGACGGTGTCGGCCCAAGAGCACGTGGCTGGAATGGCGAAGCCCGGGCAATGAAGGCAAAAGAACGTTTTCATGATTGAGAAAATATTTACGATGCAACTGGCAGTAATTTGGTTAGCATCATTCCAGGAAATGGAATGATGCTAACCATCATGCTAACCAGCATCATTCCAGGAAATGGAATGATGCTAACCAAGAGTTGGCGAAATGCATCGTCATGTCTGTCACCGTTTACATTCTGCTCTTATTGTATGCTGAATAGGTTGAAAGATACCTTTCAGGCAGGCTCGTGAAATGCCGCTTCTTCGGAGCATTTTGATGGCACTCTTGGTCGAGGGAGTCTTGCGCGAAGTGCTCTTCCTCCTCAGAGGCATTTTGGGTGTCACCGTGACTGATGGCACCGGCTCAGTGACAGCATCGTCTGCAGTGGGTGACGGGGTTTCGACGCGAGACACAGAAAAACGTCCCTGGGCCGACGAAATCTTCATTTGGGAGCCCTGCGGTGTTTTCACTGGCAGTTGGTTGACAGTTTTTGGGGGGGTACGTCTGGGGCTTGCCCTCTTTGTACGTACGGGCATTTCATCGGAAGTCGGGCCTTTGGTCAAAGGAGTTTCCAATTTGTTACCGGAGGAAGATGTTCTCGGTGTGCTGAACTTTGAAGTCTTCTCGGAAGACGAAGACGACCGTGATTTTGTCGATTTCTCTCCTGACAGCGAGGACTCGGCGGACGGTATGTTGGGTTTTGGTGACCTAAGAGCAGGAGACGCCCATTTGGGTGAGGCCTGTGTAGATTTTGGTGACTTGGGTGAAGGTGTTCTTGGTGTCTTTTCTGAAGCCGCAAGGGGAAAAGACTTTGACTTGGCCGATTTCTCTCCTGAAAATGAAGCCTTGGCGGACGGTGTGTTGGGTTTTAGTGACTTCTTCCCAGGAGAGTTCTCTCTCGGGGAGGCCGGTGTAGATTTTGGGAACTTCCTCTGGGGAGAGGGTGTCTTGGGTTTTGGCGTCTTCTTTTGCGGGGAAGAATCTTTGGGGGATGGGGACCTTTGCTTTGGAGATTTCTTGACAGAGATTTTGGGAGATTCGGGGCTGCTCTTTGCAGGACTTTGAGCCTTCTACCAAAATAAAAAAATTGTGCTGTCAAAGAACGGCAAATGTGCATCTTAAATGTTAAGTTTCAACAACAACAGTCTTACCTTTGGTAGACCAATGACCGATGCTCGCCTCAGCACTGACGGTTTGGGTTTTCCGAGACAGAGACTTCTCCTTGGATTCTCGCCTTTTCGTAGTGGTGAATCAGGCGGCAATTTTTTGTCAAACAACTCAGGAACCAGGTAGCCTCCAAAGGAAACGCGTCTCTTCTTCATCTGTGGGGCCGGTGAATTAAGCACAAGCTCTGCGCTTTTGCGTTTTCTTGGCACCCCTATGAAGTCATAATAAAATAAAAATGAATTAAATTAATCAGCAGTTTGATTTTGGGGGTGGGGGGTGGGGGGGGGGAGTCATTTTCATGAACAATAACATTTACCTTTCCCGGTGGCTCTTGGCGAGTTTGTATTTTGTAGGCTAGGCATTTCTTTCACGTGTTCCTTGGCTGGTGTGGCCTCCTGACTCCTGCATCTCAATGGCGACTTGGGTGCTGGAGTACACATTTTCTCAACAGCATCTCCGGCACCAGACTTCTGAGGATTGACACGCTGCCTTTTCTGCGGCGTGCGCACTTCAGATTTGACATTTTGTGCATCTTTACCTGGTGTCACCACATCGCAAGAAAGAACCTGTGAGGAATTCTTACGCTTCTTCTCTGACAGGTTGGTTTCACCATCAGAGACTTTGGCCTCGGCCACATCCGATGTGCTTTGATTTGCGGAAACATTTCTTTTCCTCTGCGACTGGATGTGGGTGCCCAAAGATTGACGGGGGGTCTTAACATCCAGAGATTTTCTTATCATTTGATAGAGATCACTAAACGGAGACACCGGCTTGCTTTGTTGCGCATCACCATCCCCCTTGGGGTCTTCCCCTTTAGCCTGCTCCAGTGCTCGTTGGATGTTGTGGTTGTTTCCATTTTTTAGATGAGAGTTGGGGGTTCCAGCTTTGCTTCCTTTGGCAAATTTCTTCGGTGTGGGTGCCGGAGGGGACTGAAACCTGAAATTGATAAAATGCATAACGTATAGACCATCCATTTTTCATTTGAACTGTGCTTTTGTCAAAACAACTGCACCATGTTTTCCGCAGAAGCCCTTGTGATAGGAAAAAATGTGTTCACAATAAAATGACTAAATACAATTTGTTAGGAAAGTACCTATTTCACCATTTTGTATATCGCACCTGAAAGAACGATCAACAATGGTTATGACATCCCCATCCTTCAACCGCTCAGACTGTTGTAGCTGCTCTCCGTTGATAAGGGTCGGGTTCACCGAGCTCAAATTTGTTAAAATTACCTACAAGAAACAATAGAAAAATGAAAGTGCTTCAAAAACAGCAGCATTGAGAATAATTTTACATACAATAACATCAAAAAACACGGGATGCAATGTTTGGTGTCACTTATTTTACCTCTTTATTTTCATTCAAGTCAATTCTGCAGTGCTCCTTCGAGACTTGGGGAAGCTGAATACGAACGTCACAGTCAGCATTCCTGTAGCACAAAGGGAGCATTGGGGGAAAAAATGTTAAGTGTGCCACATACAGCACAGATGAAATTACGTTCCTCTCAACCACAGGTGAGAGAGGAGCCGCTGCGGGTGCTGGCGGCGCTATCAAAAGAACAGCTGACATAAAATGACAAAGTAATACAATACAACACAACATAACAGACACAGATAGTCGTACAATCTCAACCACTTTTTCAGCATACACTTTGTTGTTTGAAGCAGTTATAGATTAAGGAGGAGCGAATAAAAATTTACTTTCACCAGTGGATTAAAGACGTCATGCTGAAAATGTGCAAACGTCCGCTACAAGCTAAGTTTGAAAGCAACAAGAAGCTGTAGCGTCCATTGACGAAAAAGATTGGTTCACATCTCCCGTCCCATGTAAATCAGCTTCAATTCCAAGGCGTGACTCCCAGTTCCAAGTTGCGACAATATTATTATGTAATTTAAGTTGTTTAGCCATTTCTCCAGCTGTAAAGGAGACCGGATGATACTCTATGTGTTGCAGAGTAACATGAACAAAGTGTACATTTGAGTTTACCTTCCAAACAAGCACGATGCAGTCAGAGGTAATTCGGTCCCATCTCCTCCGGTCCGCTTAATCACGACTATCTTTCCATGTAGTGGCATTCTGGCAACGCTACATTTAACCAAGAGTAAGGAATTGGTTAACATTGCACGTAGTCCGAGCTAAATGGCAATAACAAATGGCTAACAAAATGGACATTTAGCAAGCAATTTAAGACCGTTGCGTTTATTTACTTAAAGTACTTAAATGTGGCTCTAGTATAACCCGCGATAGCTTCTGAAGTCAATTTATATCGGAAAAAGTCAAGGTAACGTTAACAAACAATACATATATTTAAAAAATGTACCAGAAGCGAAATTCGTCAACCTCGTCATTCTAGTATATACGGGTACATTTAATTAAACGTAACCTTACCTGGATTATTTCAACGACACGTCAGCTTTAACAAATCCATACACGTACACACGAGGCTGCAGTTCAAATAAATGCTTCTTATAAAGTTAATATCATTTGAAAGTTACGGTAAAAACAAAACAGCGAAACCATGCGTCGCGAAAGCTACTTTACTTCACGGCAGCGGCGGTGGTTCCTCTTTTCAGATTACTGTATCCATCCGCCCGTCTCGACAAAACATCCTCTTGACACAACTAGGACAAGTTAACGTTAGTTTCACAGTGAATTACAGAATAATTGTTTTTAACAATAACTTTTAAAAGCTTCATAGATAGTGTAATTGAAATTGTATCGTTTTTTGATAAAAAGAACTATATTGTTTATGGATTTCGCGGAACGATAACTCTTCTGATAGAGTAGTAATTTGAAAAAAGTTTAAAATATCGCGCGAAGGACTCTAATTGGTCGAACTGGTAGGCGGGCCCGTGAAATGACTCCCACTTGTTTGGGGTGTGACGTGTCTGACTTTCCTGTTTTTTAAAGGATGTGACGCGTTTTAAAAACAACCTTTACATTTTGACGTCACCATTATATTGAACTCGGAAAATTTTATTTACCACCGTGCCGCCCATCTATGACAATATTTTGTGTAAATGTCCAGTGCCATTTAGTGGAAGAGCGTTTAATGACCATCATCGTTCCTAGCAGATAGTTGTAAAAAGATGCATTATTTGTAGCGAATAACAAAATTTCAAATTACAAAAAAAAGTCATCTTCTGCACCATAAGTGGTTGTGAATCAAGTCAAGTCAACTGTATTTATAGAGCACTTTCAAACAGCCATCGCTGCATACAAAGTGCTGTACATGGAACAATATAACGCACAATAAAGAGTAAGACAAATTGGTAATAAAGACGGTAGAAAGCACCAAATAGTAAAACCAAAAACAAATCTAAGTCATGCTGAGTCGAATGCCAAAGAATACAAGTGAGTTTTAAGGAGGGTTTTGAAGATGGGCAGCGAGGAGGCTTGCCCAATGTTCAGTGGGAGGTCATTCCAGAGAGAGGGACCAGCAACAGAAAAGGCTCGATCCCCTCTGAGCCTCAGTTTAGTTCTTGGTACTTCTAATAATGTCTGGTCCGCAGACCTGAGGCGCCGGGCAGGTGTGTAGGGGCGGATGAGCTCAGAGAGGTAAGTTGGCGTGAGATTATTCAGAGATTTGAAAACAAATAAGAGGATCTTGAAAATAACTCTAAAACGTATGAGGAGTTATGTGCTCCCTCTTACGAGTACCAGTCAAGAGGCGAGCAGCGGCATTCTCGACCAGCTGAAGGCGCTTAATGGAGGACTGGCTGACTCCAAATGCTGTGTACAGTGTACAGTAGTTGCTGAGAGCAAAAATGTGCTATTAAGACCTTGCTTTCAATGATTAAACACATGAAACCACACAGACACATTGGTTTATTATTAAATGTTGGTTTTTATTTATTTTTTGGGATTTTTTTTTGTTTTCTTTCTTCTTTTTTCCCCAAAGTCACTTGATAATCTTGACAAAAAAAATTGCAACATATTCCATACTTCTCAAATGTAAGTAATCCAGATGAGCCGTGGAAAGAGAGTCAAGTTGTGCGCTCTTTCAGACAGTCTTGCATTGCGAGGGAAGCAGCTTGGACCATACGGATGTCACTGGGTCTCTTTCAGTTTCTCTTGTGTGTGTGTGGGTGTGTGACTGAAGGAAAATATCAGGGCTCAGTAGCAGAGTGTGTGTGCGAGTGTGTGTGTGATGACGGGGAGTGCAGTACAGAACATATACGAAGGACAGGCCAAGCATACAAAATGATTCCTTCCTGAGACGTTGGCGTGGTGTGTGTACAGTAAAGATGGTCTGTTGACGATGGAAGTGAAGGCGTTTTGGCATAAAGTGATCACAGGGTGCAGGGTTACTTGAAAAAAGTCATTCTTGAGATGGGTACAAATTACCACTGAAATGGAATCTTTTGCCACCCAATGCAGCAGGGGTAGGGAACCCATGGCCCGTGGGAACGTAGAAAAAATCCCTCTGATGAACTTACCAGATACATTGAACATTTGATCATATATATATATATATATATATGGAGTGGTACCTTGAGATATGTAATGGTTCTATTCAATTGTTTTTGTGCTGCTTTTTTGGGTGTGCCCGCCTTGGACACAAGGGGGCAGTATAATAGTTATACAGTCCAGACAAACGAAGCATCGCCGAGTTAGTTCAGTGAGCTGCAAAATTACCCATTTTTTTTTATCCAGGACAAAGAATATGTGTGATGTGTGTGGATACATATCAGTTGTCTAAAGGTTTATAGCACAGCGACTATCGATTAAAGCGTGTATGGCGTTTTCAATTATGTGTTAGCATCAAGCGAGCAAGGATATTTCAACAGCCAAGTTATTTAATCCTTTGAAGCACAAAACTTGTAATTTTCCTAGTTGGACAGTAACCAGCTTGAAGCGTATTTTTGCTTCCTGGAAGAGCGAGTTGAGTTTGCTGCAATCGCATCATGCTCGGTTTTCTATCTCGAAAAACCCACAAGTGGGGTCACTTGTTTTTTTCAAGGTACCACTGCGTCATTAAAAGGTTCCCTACCCCTGCACTACTGACCAAATCAGCTATTTGTGAGACTCCCTTGGGGGTTTTTTTTTTTAAATACAGTGTGTACAAGTCCACCATTCTTCACATTTGAAGTCTCTGAAGCTGCAAACCTGAGCCTGGCAATCTACAAGTGACATCCATGCAAGAGCAAAAGAAAACAAAGACATTTGGTTCTGCGACATGGCCCCAAAAATGCTGGAGTGCTACTGTAGTCATTGATGTTATGGACACACACACAGTGGGGGGGAGGGCGGTGGGGGCGTTAAGGGTCTGTCCAGTATTTAGTAGGACACATAACATGAAAGAACTTCCTTCAGTAAAGTGTGCTCAAAATGTATATATTTTTTTTCTTGAATCACAAACCGATGAACGAAACACATAAAAGGTATTCTTTGAAAAAAAAAAAAATCATGTGAAGCCTAAAACTCTTCATAGTTTTTAAGAAATTAATACAGCTTATATACACAAACTCAAAAGGCTACTTAAAATACACCTTAATAATGAATCTTCATTAATTGGATTTTTTTGAAAGGACCTGTGACCATATCATACAACCAAGCTCATACAATCATTTGTTTCCATGTTCCTGGAGGCAATAAAATAAGAAAGAACCTGGAAGAGAAGGAATAGATGCTCGTTTCATTGCAACTTGTTTTCTGTGCATATTAGTGTGTGTGTGTGTGTGTGTGTGTGTGTGTTTGTGTGTGCGTATGAAGTCTTCTGAGGACTGGAAGGAAACGACATTATCTTTTTTTATTTGTTAATTCGAATAATGTACATGTGTGATCAAACTTACTCTTTTCCTCTCATGACGGGTAAAACAATGAGGGAATACAACAATCTAATCTCAGAAAACACGTCCTCGTTACGGCCTCCCATTCAATCACAATAGTTCCTTAACTTTTCTATATATTTATATATATCTTTGTGTACGAAATCCGTTTGTTTGTTGTTGTTTTTTTCTTTTTGAAGCTGGGAAAAGAGAAAAGACCCAGAGTCTCTGAGGAGGAAGGAAGAAGGAGGAAGGGGGTCATTTGACAAGCCCCGAACTTGTAGTCTGCATCATCATCAACAGCAACAACATCAACAACAACGAAACGAAAGAAAAAAAAAAGTGTCTGGTGTTTGTCAAATCTGTCCAGAAGCCTGTCAACTTCCCAACCTGGCCACTCCTGCTTCCTGTGCTGCAACGCTGCATTCATGCGACATTCCAACAGCCTTCTGGAGAGAAGTGGAGAGCGAGCAGCGTGGCGGTGGAGTGAGGAAGAAGACGAGGAGTAGGAGGAGGAGGAGGAGGAGGAGGAGGAGGAGGAGGGGCGGAGTCATCAGCAGTGTTTACGGTGTGGTCTCTGGGCGGCGGCGCGGCGTGCCCCGGCGGGCCGTGCCTCCCCCTCACGTGAGGAAAAGCGGACCAGGGAGAGGAAGGTCTCCATCCGTCAGCAGTCAAGGCCTCCTCCTTCGCCCCTCCTCTGACTGACCGGCGTGCGTGAAAACAAACAAACAGACACAACCCAAGGTGGGCCGTTACTACGGCGATTGTGTGGCTGGACTGCTTTGGGCGGAGCTCGGGGACAAACTGGGGCTACAGCTGCCCGGCGGGGTGCCGCAGGGACGGCCTCCCGCGGCGCCGCTCTCCAGACCTTCGGAGTTCTCCAGCATCTCCTGGATGAGGGGAGGCATGGAGCCCGGGATCTCCATTTTCAGCGTAATGACACGCTCGGCCCCTATTGCAAAAAAAAAAAAAGAACATGAGCACAAATAAAGTCTTCTTCTTGAGACTGTGACAATCTCATTCAAACGCACGAAAAGAAAATGAAAAGCACCTTTGGCGCTGATGCTTCTCAAATCGGTGATCTTCATCAGCATCTTGGGGAACATGTGCGGTTTGTGGGGCCTCCTCTTCCTCACGTAGATCTTCAGTGCCTCCAGAAGAGGCTCCTGCAAAACGTCCACCTTCTCTGCTTGTTCCAGATCCTGACGATCTGTTCCGGGGAGGGAGGGGTGGGGGGGGGACACAACAAATTGGTCACTTCTGCAAATGTCCAGAAACCATTTGGCAAACTTCTCCCATGAGAAGCCTTCAAAGACGTTTAAAAAAAAAAATGGTGAATGTCGCATACCTCCACACAGCAGACAGATGGCGCTAAGCAGCCCCGTCTCAGCGTCGTCCATCTCCAGAGGGATCAGCTGGTTGGCGAAGGCAAAGACCAAGTCGGTGAGCGGTCCGAAGCCGGCGTTATGCATCTGGGTTCGGTTTAGCGTGAGTCCGTCTGAGAAGGTCATGGTGTCTTGCTCTGGGGTATAGCGTGTGCAGATCCGCAGTATCTGTAGATGCAAGGGGGGGGGGGGCATGTCAGTCAAGCAAACGACATACCAATGAGACAAACATGTGAAACCAACCACCTTTTTTTTTTTGTTGCTAGGTTGGATGCTTAGATTGTCAAACAAAAATGGCCGACCACATGGGGAACTCTAGAAATGGCTGGCGGCCGGTTAATTGACGTGAGGATTATGATGAGGGGTGCAAGGTGGGTGGGGGCACTTGGAAAAAATCTCCATCGTAAGCCTTCAAGTTTGAGAACCCCATAGACGTGCCAATAAAGCTTTGCGAATCAACGTTAAAACCAAGCGTGAGCTTTGCATCTCGGCTTTAAAGTAGGACGGCCTGACATTGAGGATCATGAATATTTGAAACGTGCGCTCGTCAGACAGCCCCGGGGGGGGGCTTTCATCCCGCCCGCTTAGGCCGCACGTCTGCGACCGCTCGCTCGCCCTCACCAGGATGTCCAGACAGGCGGCTTTGAGCAAAGTGATCTGGTCGGCGATGGTGAGCGTGGTGAAGCCGGGGAGCTGCTTGGCGAATTCCACCGTCTTGATGATGCATTTGGTGGACAGCTCGCTGAACTTGTCCCAGAGGTCCACGTCCAAGGACACGCGGTGCTCCGAACTGTTGTTCTGTCCACGCGGCAAGACGAGACGGCGGTTTTAACGACACGCGGCCCGCGTTTTGCGACGACGACGACGCCGGCGCCGCCTGACTGACCGTAGTGTATTTGCCGAGCTGGCAGAGGGAGGGGAACGTTTCCTTGTGGGCCTTGCGGACCCTGTCGATCATCTGCTCCGTGTCGGGACTCAGCACGTAGCTCTCCGTGCATTCCTGCTTCTTTTCGTCCTTCTTCTTCTTGTTCCGGTCGTTTCTAACGGCTTCAGAGAGGAGAGAAAATAGGAGTTTGGCTTTCGGCGTTGATGTTTGTTTTTCGATTGAATGGTTGTAACCTCTGGCGAGAAAAAAAATGTGACCAGTGAGTAGACAAGACGGCACTTGGAGAAGAACGAAAGATCCAATTGAATAAAAATGGCATCAATTGAACATTCCAGCATTAGAACCTTGAGAAAAAAAAATTATTACAGGAAGAAAGTCAAAAAGAATTTTTGACAATTGTCATCATAGTAATAGGATGGTCATGGAAAAAACTGCGTTTGAGTTTTCATTGCAACAAAATAACTTTCTTTCTTTTGGGGGAGGGGTGGGCAAAACTATTTTCACACAACAATTTTGAAAAATTGATTGGAGCATTCTAACTTGTTTTCCCTTTTAAAATAAACAATCTCTAATTCCTATGGCGTACTTGGAAAAACCTAAACTAGCACATATAGCATATATACGATCCTTACGCGCTACTAAATAGTCTTCCTATAGTGTAATACGATGTGAAGAGCCAAGCAGAATAGCAACCGCCCCCCCCACCCCGCCCCCGAGTGTCCTAATCTGACGCTGGGTGCTATTTCTCATCGAGATGCATGTAAGGGCGAAGACAAGCAAACCCGCGATAATTCCCAAGAGTTCCCCTCGAGGCAAACAGGCAGAACGCATCTCCCCCCCCCCCTCCCGCCCCTCCAAATGACCAAAAGCATGAGACCGCGTGTTTAGCATCGGAATCCCATTACATTACACCCTTCCATCCATTTTCCCGAGCCGTCCAGACCCGAGGTGAGGTTTTGCATGTGCGTGGGTGGTTTGGGTGAGACGGGGGTGCCGCTTGATAAATAGCGGTGGGGGATGGACCTATCCATAAGGCTGACAAATCACCACAGCTTTCATTAGGGAGCGCCGGCTAATCTAATAACATAATATGACAAATCTCCTGCCTCTAATGGTTTTCAAAGGGTGCGGTTGTGAAGGCGAGAGCGGCGAAAGCCTCCCAGCGCTCTCTCTCTCTCTCTCTCTCTCTCTCCCCGCGTTGAGCAACACGCTCCCTCTCAATATGGCAGGCCGGCGTCCATGACAAGAGTTCCATTCCCCTCAAAACGGATTGCTTTGCGCTTGGAATCATCATCGCTAATCTTTTTCAGGTTCATCACTTCCGCCCTCGAGGAAATAGAAAGTACCCCCCCCCCCCTCCCCAACACCCCTCCTGGTGACCTCGGATCAGATTTTCTGGTTTGAATCCGAACCTTGACCATTAAAGGGCCACAACGCTCGGGCTGATGGGAGATCGGCGATGGTGACAGGAGGGCCTCGCCCGAGGGCCATGGAGGGAAACGCTGCTTGGCGTCGCGGCTCATTCATCAGCCGGCGGACAGGCTTCCCTGCCGGGGGGGGGGAACGTGAAGGCAGGTAGAACTTGGATAATGCACTGTGCGGGCGGTGCATTTGGTACTTCTCTATATGTTATTTCAGCGGGGATCTCGTTAGGATTCCCCGCTGCAACGGCAATCCTAACGAGGGGTGCCAGCAATTGTCGTCAACTAAGTTTTTTTGGGATGCGGAATGGGCGGAGAAAAAGTCCAGCTCTGGTTTCATCATGAAGATGCACACACACACACACACATACAAATATGCATGGACGATGCGCGCTCACACGACTAAATTCTACTACTAAATATTCATTCATTCATCTTCCGAGCCGCTTGATCCTCATTAGGGTCGCGGGGGGTGCCGGAGCCTATCCCAGCTGTCTCCGGGCAGTAGGCGGGGGACACCCTGAATCGGTTGCCAGCCAATCGCAGGGCACACAGAGACGAACAACCATTCGCACTCACACAGAGGGACAATTTAGAGCGTCCAATCAGCCTGCCACGCATGTTTTTGGAATGTGGGAGGAAACCGGAGCACCCGGAGAAAACCCACGCAGGCCCGGGGAGAACATGCAAACTCCACACAGGGAGGCCGGAGCTGGAATCGAACCCGGTACCTCTGCACTGTGAAGCCGACATGCTAACCACTGGACTACCGGGCCGCCGCCGACTAAATAATAGTGTGCAAATAGTTTGGCAGATGTCAAATTGTTACACTGGTGAGTTTTTATAAATCCGTTATTTTGCCACCAAAAACACATTTTTATTGTTGGTATTTTACGGGAGAAAAGAAGCAAAAATGATTAGCATGAGAGTCACTGTTGTATATGAAATATATCTTTTGGCAAAAAGATCCAAAGTAGGGGATTTGGATGAAACCAACCCATGTGCAACTGCCAATGATGAAAAAAAAAAAATTGAAGAAGGAAGAAACAAACTTTTTTTTTTTGGGTGCGATGAAAGAGTCTAATCTTTCATTTGGTGTGTTTACATTTTGCTTACAATTTTCTGTGAGGCTTAAAGGATCAGTCAGAATAAATTGGCTGGCACTCAATTGGTTCTCTCGCTCTTTTTTTTTTTTTTAATTGGCAGGCATTGAAAGAGTTAAAAGCTGTGCAGTAGAAAGTATTTTCTTCTAATGTCTGTCGCATTTAAACATCACACATCCCCTCTTCCTCCTTCCAAGTCAGTTTCGGGGGACAGCTACATAAAAGTGGAGTAAAGCGCTCGCCATATTTGGGTCAAAAGCCCGTTTGCGGCAATGACTGCCGATCTGCAACACTCTCAATGTCCAATTAATTCCCAAATTAAAGTGGGGCATCCCTTTGTGCGCGCGGACATTACCCGGGCTGACAAATTGGCAGCGCGATCATAAGCCGCGCCACGCAATTTAATGAAGTCATTAAAGAACTATTAGGAGCGACTGGCGATCTGTCACGCTGAATTGCCACATGCAATAACTTGAGTAGGGGGGCGGAAATGAAAGAAATATGACCGTTTGCTTCCTATTGTTTTTTTTTTGTGTGTGTCAGCAATGCATCTCAGACAATGTCATATGAAATCAACAACGCTAATGGATATCTATTATACATTCTGACTTTCTTTGTGGCTTTATGTTTATTGTGTGAAAATGATTTACAATAGCTGGTGTGGATAGAAACGCGCGCACGCGCAGGGGGCTATCGTTCAATCATTAGTCGGAGATGCGGAATCCTGCCCGAGCCTTCATTTGATAGGCAATTCCTGTTAGCGCCCGTGTGCGCGCGTGTGACAGTGAGAGGTGTGCCGACGGGGGTAATTTGAGTGAGGGGAAAATTAAAGCGCTGGCAGCTCGTCCATCACACAGATGAAATTCAATGAAAAGATACAAATGTCAATGTTCCTGCGGTGCATTGATGACATTTTTTTCCTCTCTTGATCCTTCAAAGCTCCCCCTCGCCAGGTTTCCTTCGCACTTGCGCTGCATACGGGCAGGCTTTCGCCGTGCTTTGCTGCAAAGCTCCATAACATGTCCGTTTTAAAGTCAATGACGAAAGACGGTAAGTGTGGCGGAGGCAGACCAGGCGCCTTGTGTGCTTGGCTGCAGATAAAGTCAGGTGGTAAACTTCTCACGGTGATGCAAAGAAAGGCCCAAATTAGAAAAAATTATTATATTAATTAGGGGCGGCCCGGTAGTCCGGTGGTTAGCACGTCGGCTTTACAATGCAGAGGTACCGGGTTCGATTCCAGCTCCGGCCTCCCTGTGTGGAGTTTGCATGTTCTCCCCGGGTTCTGCGTGGGTTTTCTCCGGGTGCTCCGGTTTCCTCCCACATTCCAAAGAACATGCATGGCAGGCTGATTGGACACTCTAAATTGTCCCTAGGTGTGAGTGTGAGCGTGGTTGGTTGTTCGTCTATGTGTGCCCTGCGATTGGCTGGCAACCGGTTCAGGGTGTCCCCCGCCTACTGCCCGGAGACGGCTGGGATGGGCTCCAGCACCCCCCGCGACCCTAGTGAGGATCAAGCGGTATGGAAGATGAATGAATGAATGAATGTATTATATTAATTAATAAATTAAAAAAAGAGTTAAAAGCACATTAAGGGGACATTACCTAAGCACCTGCTATGTCACAAAATGGCCGCCCCTTTGAGATACCGAAAAACGGCTGGATTTTGCTGCTTAACTCATTCATTCATTCATTCATCTTCATCTTCCAGCCAATCGCAGGGCACACAGAAACGAACAACCATTTGCGCTCACATTCACACCTAGGGACAATTTAGAGTGTTCAATCAGCCTGCCAGGCATGTTTTTTGGAATGTGGGAGGAAACCGGAGCACCCGGAGAAAACCCAAGCAAGCCCAGGGAGAACATGCAAACTCCACACAGGGAGGCCGGAGCTGGAATCGAACCCGGTACCTCTGCACTGTGAAGCCCACGTGCTAACCACTGGACCACCGGGCCGCCCGCTGCTTAACTCATATTCCACAAATATTAATCGGAATGCCGTGTTCGGACTGGAAGGCGCATAAAACATATTATTCAGAAATATATTTGGGGACCGGCCTCCCCTTTAAGGGCAATGTTATGTTATGACGTAAAAGCATCTTAGGAACACAAAATGCGCCATGCGGCAAGGTTTTACCGAGCCAACGTCACCGTGTAAGCCTACAAGGCAGCGCCGATGGAGTGACAGCGCTAAGATCATTTCACGTCCCCTCCCCTCCAAGCCTGTCCCTGACGCTGTCCTCTTTGGCACAGCCACCTGGCCGCAGGCCTGGCGCTGTCGTCTGGAGCTGTCTGCCAGCGGACACAAGGTCACCCAGACGTCCCCTGGCTCTCGCAGGAGGTTCACCTTCTGTGCGCCGGTGTCGCTTTAAAGCCGTTTGAAGGTATATCTTTATTCATAGACACCTTTTATTTGCGCGTGCGGATGTGAAGTGTGTTCATGTTTCCATGTGTGCATGACGGGATGAGCCGGGGGAAAAAAGGGAGAGAGGGAGACTCCCTACTGGGGCCAGATGGTATGCCTCTCCTTCCTCACCACCCCAGATTCAACCGCCAAAGTCACCGCTGAGGAGACGTGGCAAGCAATCTGCACTAAATGACCGCGGTCAAAAAGAAAAAGGGCCAAACGCAAAAGGCCGAGTAAGTGGAGGGCGGCTGAAATCGAGCGAGCAATCTTGCTCCCGTTCAAGAATCACTTTGGGGCTGTTGAAAGTAATGACAGGCTCCCACCACTAAGTGTCTCTCTGACTCCGTTGGAAAACACGCGCCCGGAGCCGGCTGCTGAGATCCCTCTAAACCATGATTAATGGCCCCATTCAAGGTAAGTAGCTCAGAGGATAACTTCTTTTACTGTAAGCCACAGAGCTGTGGCATGGGGAGTGCCCTTGCCCCAGCGGTGGCAGGAAAACGAGCTAAATAGCCGAAGGGAAAGCGGCAAGTGACACTTTCTGACCGCGTATGCTGATTGAAGTACAAATGGCCAGCGGATACGCATCGGGGTCACGTATAAAACGTCGGGCGGCGGTACAAAGCCTGCAGCGCTCTCTGTTGGTCACACTTGTGGCAATTATTTGATCAGGTCTTGCTGCGTATGTATGTCAGGGAGTGTGAGTCTGTGTGTGTGTGTATGCGCGTTGTGACACAATCCCCGGGGGGGGTGTGCACGCCTGCTCATCCGCTCTCGGCAGGTGAAAACATATTCATCACGGGCCTGCCAAGCCTGGCGTCACCCTGACTGTTACTGCCAGACTGCATCACGTTTGCAATGAATATTCTCAAGCCAGACGCGTTCGCTCCAACGGGAGCAGGATGGGGATATTATAATCGCGTTATATGCACAGCGCTCACAAAAAAGAGGTTAGGGTCAGTCGACTTACGGGGTGAAATTTCAGGATGAACCTAAAATGCACGATCACGTAATCATCTCATGACGAGGCGTCACTTTGCATCACTCCCGTTGTCACTGGTCGGAATTTTTCACAGCTAGCGACGAATGGGCTAGCAGAAGTTAGCGACTTATTTTTGTCCTCATGTTTGTCATTGGATGGATTTAAAAGGTGAGGCCTGGTGAGTGACGTGGGTGTCAACGAATGAACACAAACCCATCTGGGATGGACTCTTAAATAATACGCCCCCCACCCCTCCCTGCAAGCCAGATGTGTTAGCGGGGCATCGCGTCTCGGGTGCTTGGTGTACTCACACTCCTTGGACATTCCCACTTCCAGGCACTTCTGAAGCCGACAGTACTGGCAGCGATTTCGAGTGACTTTGTTGATGATGCAGTTCTTCTCGCGATGACAAGTGTACACCATGTTCTTCTGGATGCTTCTCCGGAAGAAGCCCTGGTGTGGCAAAGAGAAGAAAGAAAAATGATTAAGGACATCTGATGACAAATCCCTCATCCTGCAATTGTTTTGCCTTCACGAGCCGACCCCCCCCCCCCAAAAAAGTCCTTGATGACGTTTTATAAATATTCCAGTAAATAGGCCACGCGGAGCGGATGTGGCAGCTGCTGTGAAAAGGCGACGAACTGTCAAAACGTCTTCAGAAGGTTTAATCCCCGGCGCAGACGTTGCCAAAGACATGTCACCGTGACGTTGCTCGGCAAAGGCTTTGTCACGGTTATCAATGTGGAAACCGCAAGAATTGAAGATCTTAACTGCTAATGAGAGGTAAACATGTCAGGCGTGATCTTATTAAAAACACATGACATACCAATACAGTGCCCCCCCCCCACCTTCCCCCCCACACTTTGAGGCCACTCATCCTTCACACCTTGCTGATTTCTGATCCTACTTATGAACCTTATGAACGCTCCGCTCCCCCTTGTTAATTTGTGAAATTAAATTATTTAGTTCGGAATAACATTTCGGCGGGCGGCCTGGTAGTCCAGTGGTTAGCACGTGGGCTTCACAGTGCAGAGGTACCGGGTTCGATTCCAGCTCCGGCCTCCCTGTGTGGAGTTTGCATGTTCTCCCCGGGCCTGCGTGGGTTTTCTCCGGGTGCTCCGGTTTCCTCCCACGTTCCAAAAACATGCGTGGCAGGCTGATTGGACGCTCTAAATTGTCCCTGGGTGTGAGTGTGAGTGTGAATGGTTGTTCGTTTCTGTGTGCCCTGCGATTGGCAGGCAACCGATTCAGGGTGTCCCCCGCCTACTGCCCGAAGACAGCTGGGATAGGCTCCAGCACCGCCCGCGACCCTAGTGAGGATCAAGCGGCTCGGAAGATGAATGAATGAATGAATGAAGGAATAACATTTCGGCGTTAAATCATATCATGTTTATTTTACTTTTGTTGCATGCAGTTTGTATGTGCTGCTGCCCCATTTGTGTTCAAGCAGCTTTGCGCCCCCAACTCGCCGGAAAGAAGAAGAGCCCATTTGATCCACTTGTGGGTTGACGTTACTTATTTAATTTTAGACTTAGATAGTTGTTTTTTTTAACATCACAATCATGTCTGAAAAGTACACCGATGCCAGCCTAATGTCCTTGTCTCATGTAATGATATCTAAAATAATCCAAAGGCTTCAAGGTCGCATCAACATTGCGATTGCATGGACGGAGGGGGGAAAAAAATGTTCAATTTCCTGTATTTCCCCTTAAGAGGGGGACAGGATATAAACAAGTGCAGTTGATTCATCAAACTATTCAAACCGTTCCTTTGAGACGGACGCCACATCTCAAAGGGATCAACCGGCCTGGTTCTAAATAAAAAACAAACAAAAAAAAAAAGATGACAGCCAAGATGTTGTCATTTTGTACGCGAGCCTTTCAGCGCACCGCGTGTGTTGTAAGCCGCGCATCGGCCCCACAAGCCCCAATAAAATCAACGTTCACCTCAGTGGCTGCATTATTGCGGTGTCAAGAAGATAAAAAGAGGTTAATGCAGATCAGCTACAACCGAGCGCGCCCTCAGTGCAGATGCTAACGCGCCGCTTGCACACATGCAAAACAGGTCAATGTTGCTATTGATCAGACGCAGTGGGATGCTAGTATTTGAAGGGGCGACGGGTGGGTGGGGCCAACCGGGGCAGTCCCCCCCCCCACCACCCCCCACCCCCAATCACGCTGCGGGATTAGCGTCGCTGGCCAACAGATGGTCGCTGGGCCTAAACCCGCAAATTGCTTTCAAGCAATGGCCGTTGCTTGAATCCCAGCGGAGTGATTCATGTGGAGTGCAATTTTGCTTTTTACATTTTTTTTGGGGGGGGGGGGGGACATAAGAAATGCAGTTCCAATAGATAGATGACAATATATATTCTTCATCCGCGGCATAGAACGACTACTGTTACTGCGTCTTACTGAGTTTTGTTGTGACCGGCTCCGTGTATGGTCAGGCCCCTAAATATTCGGACATGTACACAATATGAAGAGGTGGTTGAACTCTCCCACTGAAAAGCCCAGCTCCAAAACACGCGCCCTGCACCCGACTTCTAAAAATTGCACACGGCAAACGAGGTATCGCAGGCACAAAGCCGTTTACACCGTCATGTGTTCCCAGCTGGCCGAGGAGCTGTTTCAATCCTCCTCGGGTCACCTGACTAACCTTCCGGTCGTCTTTCATCGAGGTCTTATATCTGTTTTGCAACCTGCTCTCCCCCGAACGGGTGAAAAACAAACACAAAAGCAGGTCAGTCCGCTAGATGGGGTAACTTGCCTTTGAACGAGCACACGCCGAGGGACGCGTGGGGGGGTTTGTGTGCGTGTATCATGTCCCGTTTGATCCAATGGTGCCCCGACCCTGACCTTGTTGTCACCAGGGGATTGACCTAGTCCCTCCCAACATCACCAGGCTCAGGTGCCCTCTGACAGCACCAGCCCCCCCCCAACCCCCCCACCCCCATCTCCACCGCTCGTGAGCCACTTAATTGTTCCCGCCCCCTCCCCCTCTTTTTCTTTCAGGAGTCATTGCTTCCTGCGGCCCATAAGCCTCTTTTTGTATCCTCGCTTAATCCGCCCGGCGACAAGAGCCCTCATCGGGCCTGTCGGCCACCCTGCGGGTTGAGAGATGAGCGCCGCGAGGGAGGCGGGGTTTGCCAACGATTCAAACGCGACTGCGTCTTTCACGTCCTCGGTACACTTTTGCGCACTTGTGCTCCAATGTGGCGAGCGTGCGTGAGAGCGGAAGTGGCGGCGCAGGTAGGGGTTGGCGAGTTCACGGGCGGCGCAAAGGAATCCTCCCTTACGTGACTTTCGCATTGTTGCCAGATTAAGAGTGCTTCCCAGCCACCTCCTGCGTTCTCACGTGTGCGTTTTTTTTTTTTTTTTTTACGCACGAGTGTGTCAAACGCAGCGCTCTCTTTTATGATGACGCAGCCACGGCAAGTACTCATATTTTAAGTATGCTAAAAATGGACGGCTGGTTTGAAAGCCAAGAAGCTGTGCGAGAAGCAGCGGCTGGAGAATTGAAACGTCCGAGATAGAAGTCATTTCCTTGATTTATGATGCAGAAAATTCAGAACAAGACGAGAGTGACAGAAAAAAAAAAATTAACTCCGGTATCTTTCCCGCTAATTAATTTGCTGCCTTGTTTGAACAACAGCGAAACCAAGCCCTGTGGCAACTACGCAGTACAAAATATTATCAAAGCTTTGATTTTGAAAACAAATGCGCAGGAAATGTACGCGTAGCAAAGCAAATACGTAAGCATTTCCACTATCAACCCAGGCTAAACCCGAGTTCTTATGCAATTTTAAATCGCCCCCTCTGCTGGTTGTACAATTGTTATGAAGCCCCAACTTTTATGAACCTAAAATAATAAATCTAAACCTAACCAATAAATCATCGTCGCACGCCAAGCGCTTGTGGAAGCGGCAGATTTGCGGACACGGGGAAGCGATGCCCCCAAGACGAAACCATAACTAGGAGGGTGTAAGCGTGCATATTTCATGTTCAAGTCTTAATATCTAAAGGGGATGAGAAGCGCAATGCCGGTGAGTGTGTGCGCCGGCAGTGGAAGTTAAACAACAAACGAGCCAGCTGTCTCCGAGTAAGAGAGCTCATCACCCCCCCCCCCCCAACCCCCTCCCTCCTCCATCAGCATCCATCTCCCGTGTTCGCTGCAGCCCCCAGGAAATGCCTTTGTAGTTTGGCATGCTGCAGCAAAGTCAACGCGGCTAACCCTCAACTTACCCCAGTCTCAAATGAGACGAGCATATACGTCGGCGCGTTTTGCGTTGAATTATTGAGCGCGCTTTGCCAAGTCATCTCTTCTGTAGTCGGAGATATGGAAGAGGCATCCTGAATTTTTCAAATGAGGCACTGCGGATGCGCACGCTTGCGGGCGGGCGGTTCGCAAACAGGGGGCGCTAGCAAAGCTAAAAGGCTATTTATTGAAGACAACTCATTTTTAAATTTAGCAAAGGTGGATTTCTTATTTTGAACGCCCAATTTGGCAATGGTGGGGTTGAAGGAAGCTATTTTTAGCTCGGTATTTGGGAAAAGCACACGTTTAAGCTGATGATTCACGCTGTGATACTTTTTCCTGCGATGTCCCATCGGCTCTGAAATGGTTCGGGGTAAAGCCTGAGACGTTTGACCTTTCCAGAAACATAAACACGGGAACTAAATATAAGCGATCCGATAGATATGAATAGCCTCGACGGAGAGGGACGCGTTTCTTTTCAACTCACTTTCAAATATCTGTGAGGCAGAGAAACAAAAGTAACAGACAGTCTCCTCGACCTTAAAAAAAAAAACTAATTACTGCGTCGGTTTTGAGACTCATTTCGGAATGAGAAACACTTTGATCACAGGCGGGGGAACGGCTAATTACTCAAATCTATCGCCTGGCCCCCGCTCGCTTTTTTGTTTATCGCACTGAGAACTGCGAGCGAGCGTCACGCTGCTGTGAGCGCCCGGCGCTCCAAATATTTCCTTTTTGCTTTCATAAAAAAAAAAAAAAAAAAGAAAAGTTTGCCGCTAATTTGACAAAGTCGTGCATCGCTTATGCGATGGAGGCAAAAATCGCCCGGGGGAGTCGAGGTTCACGTGAAAGGGCTATTCAGTGCCCCGCCCCTTCACATATGGCGCACTGGCCATCGTTCCAGTGATGTCAACGGGTTCAACTGTGGCCCCTCGACCCCCGACAAACTGATTTGTAACCCTTCAGACCATCCCCACTTCCGTTCCCCCCCCCCTCCCTTTCTCTGCGTCTGCCTGCCAACGTCTGCCGTCTCCTTCCCGGCGGTCTGTGCCATCTTTGTGTCATTTTGTGAAAGTCCACACGCCACCGAAGCGCCAAGTTTCATTTTATTGGGTTTTTTTTGGGGGGGGGTAGGTTTATAGACCTAGGTCGAGATTGTGGCCAAAACCAAGACACCTGGTAGTTACTTTCCATCTGAATGCATAATTCTGCTTCCCTCATGTCTGTCTTTATACGAACTTCAATAGGTCCGGACAACACGCAGTACTCGGCGGTCTTTCTTTTGTTGCAATGACCGCAAATAATGAGAAGCAGAGTGAAAATACTCTGCCAAGACACAACTACTTATTTTGTTTCTTCCTTGTCCCATGCCAATTTATCCCCCCTATTTTTTTTTTATTAAAAAAAAAACAAAAACAAAAAAAACAACAGGGCGGCCCGGTAGTCCAGTGGTTAGTACGTCGGCTTCACAGTGCAGAGGTACCGGGTTCGATTCCAGCTCCGGCCTCCCTGTGTGGAGTTTGCATGTTCTCCCCGGGCCTGCGTGGGTTTTCTCCGGGTGCTCCGGTTTCCTCCCACATTCCAAAAAACATGCAAGGCAGGCTGATTGAACACTCTAAAATGTCCCTAGGTGTGAGTGTGAGCGTGGATGGTTGTTTGTCTCTGTGTGCCCTGCGATTGGCTGGCAACCGATTCAGGGTGCCCGGAGACAGCTGGGATAGGCTCCAGCACACCCCGCGACCCTAGTGAGGATCAAGCGGTTAGGAAGATGAATGAATGAATGAATGAATGAAAAAACAACAGCCGGTTATTAAAACCTGCAAGCTCGTGCCGGCCAAAGACTTTTGCGCGGTACCTTTCATGCACGAGTACAGCAACCTTTCAAGTGATAACACATCAAGGCCTCCTGAGAACATTGATGTGCACGTCAGCAAAAAAAAAAAAAAAAAAAGAGATCCAGCAAACACGATTGTGTCATGCAAACGTGCGCATGCGCTGGATGTGACGATAAGATATGGATTTTTATCTCATTTTACAAAGTTCATTCATGTACAGGTGTCGAGAGGGACATTTGGTTGTACATGCACTTGTGGCGAGGACACCAGGTAACTTCCAAACGGAAGAACCCAGCACTTTTCACGTCAGGAAAAAAAAAAAAATTGCCGCTTTTTCAGTACTGTACTACTTTCCTATCCGAGGACGAGGCTTTGGTGCCACATTGTGTGTTTGAGGGACGACACAAAAACCACGTTTTCATTGCAAAAAACAAAAGTTTTCTTGTGTTACATTTCTGCCCCGCATGGATACTAATAATCCAAAACCACTTGAAGAGCCCTCCACCCCCCCCCCCACCCAAAACCACCCCAAAGACTTCAAATGATGGTTACGAGACCGACAAACAATGTTGCTGGCTTAGCAGATTCCGAGAAAAGGGCCCCCCCCGAGTCTCACCTTGCAGCCTTCGCAGGCGCTGACACCATAGTGGTACCCTGAGGACTTGTCCTGGCACACAAAGCAGGGCTTGTAGACGCGGGGCGGCGGGGGAGGCGAGGGCGGGCTTGGCACTATCTCCTCCGAGCTGGTACTCTGCGTCTCTATCGCTGCGGAGAGGGCAAAATAAAAATACGTTTAAAAAAAAAAACGGTGGAGGTTGAGGGCGGGAGGGTGGGGGGACGGGGGCGGCTGAGTCAAAGCGCGCTTAATCGATAAAGCGGTGACATTCACGGAGAGGCCGAAGCGCACACCTTGAACACGCACGCACATTGGTGCGCTCTTTCAGATGCGGCAAACGCACTCGCGCGGGTGCACGCGGACCATCAAAGAAATAGCGAGCCCCCCCCCTCCCGCACCCCCTCTGCAGGGTTTTCTTCCCTCGGAGCCAAAGTGATGTCTTGATGCGAGGAACTGCATCGCTGGCAGGGTTCAAAGAAAGTGCTTTCCTCTGATACATGGCCCGCAGTTGCTCTTTTATTTATCCTTGTATAATCAAGCCTCTAAGTAGGGATGCTTAGCAACTCATTCCCCGACATTACGGAGAAAGAGGGGAAAAAAAACTGCAAAGCACACCCCCCCCCCCTATTTAGAATGGGAAAAGGAGAATGAAGAGAGCAGTAATCCCCCCCAACCGGTGTAAGAGCTCATCAGGTGTGCCGTGGGAAATGATTACATTTCATTAAATTTCATTTTTTTTGTTCGGCGGTGGGTTTTTTCGAATGTTTCAGTGCGAAAAATTACAAGAGAGCAATTCAAGCCACAAAGCGTTCGTGTTTCACCGGGTTTTTTTTTTTCTTCATGTAATATGTATTGGACTTTGACCTCGATATCCCTGCGTGAGTGTCGAGCGTCGAGTGTTTGCGTGTGTGCGTGGCAGGATACGGATGTCAAATATGAAAAGCGCGCATTCACGACACAGCTCTGCAGCCGAGCAAATAATGCCATAATCCCCCCCGCTTGAGCTCGGTGTGAGCGTGGAACTAGGCCATGTTGTCTTCCATTTTTATTCACATGCCATTATGATTACTTGCAATGACGTCACTCTCCTTTTTCTTTCTTTTTTTTAAAAATTGACTTTTTATTCCTAGCCAGCAGTAGCGGACCTACGAGGACGGTTAAAAGGTTAAAATTATTTTCCCAATGTCAAACCCAAGCACCTGATGGCTCTCGAAAACAAAGCTTTTGCAGGATAACAAGCCATTTTTTAATTTTTTTAATTTTTTAATTTTTAATTTTTCTTTTTTATTTATTTATTTTTGTTGTATTTTTTTCTTATCTTATTTGATGTTGTTTTTAACATTGTACTCGTGATTTTAACTGCTTGTTGTAAGGTGTCCTTGAGTTTCTAGAAAGGCGCCCGCAAATAAATTGTATTATTATTATTATTATTATTTTGATATCAAATAATTATGTAAGCAATACATGAAAACAACTACAACTACATCCAATTGACTGGGAATAGTTTAGATATATACTGTATGCTACAATTAACAGCTTGAAACAGTTTGAAGTGAAAATGACGTGCGTGTGTCGGCTCCGGGAAGGATTTGGGAGGGGGGGGGCACGGCGGCTTCGTTGCAAATGGGCCATCTGTATTGAACAGACGTGGTTGGGCACAGCGGCGAGCTTGTAGTTAGTACGCAGCAGTCAACACACGTCGCGTGACTACATCGGATCGGGTGGACTCCAGCGATCGCGGCCCGCCTTCCTACCGGCTTGTGTGGAGCCTCGGCGCGCATGTCTCGGCTCAGCGTGCCAACTTCCGTGTCGGTGCGGCAGATGGTGCACTGACAAGAGATTATGTTCGCCGCAAACCAAAATAAACACTCCTGATGCCCAGATCTGTTTAAGGCTTTCCTAGAAGAGGAAACACTTGCCCACTCAGCACCTTTGCAAAGTTATCTTTACAGTCGGGAGAATGTACAGCAAAGGGTACTCTTGCAACACTCAACACTGAAACGTAATCAGGACTCTGGATAAACAACGCAAAACGGTCCAGACAAGCAAAACATTCGCATCTGTGTTTGTGGTGTTGCATAAGCAATGGCTATTCAAATATGAAAGGTGATGCAACACAGGTAGACAGACAATACAGCAACACTCGCGGGTATATATTCTTTATCCTCTGTGAAGAACCTGGACTATGACTGCATGTACTGACATCAAGTGTTATATATTTTTTGTTAATTTCTATCGGGCCGAGATAAGTTCACCGCATTAAAGACTGCAGTCCACATGTTTACATCTCACCGTTTTATGAAAGATGAAAAGTTTTAAGCGACGAAGCCACTGATTTGTTCGCTTTATTGTAAACTTTGACTGAAATAGATATATTGACTTTCATATTTACTCGTTTGCTTTTATTCTAGCATTATATTTTAATTATTTTTAATAATAAGGTACTACTTATTATTAATAAGTTATTAACTTATTACTACTATAAGTAGTAATAAGTTAATAAGTTATTCAGGGGTAATTTGGAGAATGGAAGAAAAACAAAGGCAGGAAGTGTCCGTCCTTTCTTTGCCTTTCCTTGCACCTCCGTGGGTGTCATCCGGGGCCCACGGCGCCCGTCATGGCGCAAGGCCATGCCGCCGCGACACCCGTGTCACACAAATTAAACCCCAAATGGAGCGGACCTTACGTAATGTGGCATATTCTCTCATTAGCAAGCGACCATTCACAGTTTGGGATGAAGACTAATTACAGCGCGGCGTAATTAGAGCAAGTGGGCGGGGGGGGCGATTCATCCACATTCAGAACTGCCTTGATTTGAAACATAGACAAACATAGTGTGTGCCCCCCCCCCGCCCTCGCCCACATCAAAATGACATCTTCATCTACACATGCGATGGGAGTTTTTCTTATCGGTGGACTTCTCTCGCGCAGATACACACACTGAAAGTCTTAATGAGAGCATCCACAGAAATCTGGGACACGAGGACATGAGTCTGTGTAGGGAGGGCCGGGGTGTAGGGGGGGGGGGGGATACTGGCAACTGTAATTAAATACAATGGCTGGCTTCTGGAGTCCCGTCAGGCCGAGACATGAAGCAAAACAATGGCAGGCCTGTGGCTGGAGAAGCTCCTGGCCCAGTCTGCAGCCGTCCACCAGCTATTATTCAACACCATCCCAGGCTCTCAATCAACACTGCCTATTATTGTCCGAGCCACACAATCATACAGTGGAGGAAGTGACTCACATAGCCCGGAAAGCGCCCGTCCGGATCGTCGCAACAGGCAACAAACGCCGCAAAATGCGCACGCGTCCACAAAGGTCGCTCTTGCCGAAAAGTCACCGCTTGCGAGTCTGACTCGAGCATCACTTTGAAAAAAAAAAAAAAATGCAGCCGGCCGGGGAAAGCGGCAGGGTGGGGTGATGAACACGATAACCCCCCCCCCCCCCCGCCCCCGGTTCACTTGGTGCTACAGGAACCCAGAAAATAGTGTCGAAATGAAAAACAAGTCCGAGCTGATAAAAGATGCTATTGTTCGTTGGCAAGGAGGTGAAACAGAAAAGCGCGCGATCTGTATCGGACTTACTGTGTTTGCAAGTCGCACGAAACGAAACAAAATAACAAAAAAGCTGCAGAATCAGCTGCACGTGTCGTGATGCAGACTGACAGCTTGTTTGAAAAAAAGGCTGTCAAATGAGCACCTGGTGAGTGATATGGGTGTCAGGAAATGAGAATGTAGAGTTCATGGAGGTTAACTGTGCTTCTTTGACGACACACCTAAAAACGTTTGTTGTAATCCCAATTCATGCCACAAATTTAGCCCAAACTATCATAACAAAACACTTTTACGCCAGAATATAGCCGGGACCGAATTGCGAGTATTCAAATGGACCTCGCATGCATGTTTCAGGAACGCAGAGGCAGACATGATAACCACTCCCACCATGCTATTCTTTCCTTTTTGTGGTAAAATAATTACGAAATCTGTATAAAGTGTAGTGTGATCCGCTTTTGTATACAACACCAAAGAATCATTCCTCTAAAAAATAAAAAAAAAAAACGTAAAAAGGAAAGATATTTCCCTCTACCACCCAGATAGCTTAATGGAATGTGCTGCTTTCAAACCGATGATTTAATTATGTTCATGTGTGAGCGGTTTGTAATGGCGGTCTTAAGATTCACTCGACTAGCCACAAGCGCACTTAAGGGCGGGGGGTGGTTGCAAGGGGGTGGGGGGTGGAGGCTAAGTTGGTTGCACTCAGCCACATCCTCCTAAAACAATTAGGGCATAACTCTGCGCAAAAAACGGACAAACATGCGCGAGGCATCCCGATGATGAAGCGGCGCGTGCAGTCGTTCCGTCGTCGTGGAAGTCTGGCGAGCGTCAAACACTTCAAAAGGAATCAAGAGACCGCAGACACACATGCAGAGACACACACACACACGCACACACACGCACACACAAAACTAAAGCCACCAGACTGCTGTCTGTCTCGGTCCTGTGCTGCCGAGCAGTTTTGGAGGTTCAGCTTTGGGTTAGTCCGTGGAGATTCGATTACCTTTCATCCCCACTCGTGACTGGGTCCAGCTGCGCGGCATATTAATGACATTTCACCGTCATTAGGGGGCAGCTAACTACGTTAGGCGGGCTGGCTGCTGGGCTGGCTGGGACTCTGGACATGAGACTTGAGGCCGAGGGGTCTTGGACAAGGGGGGTCGTCCACTCGTGCGTTCGCCATGACTTGTATTAGGTTATGCGGAGGCGCACGCGCTCACACACACACACACACACACACACACACGCTGACCATGTGTGAAATACATAAAAGAGCATAAAGAGGTCCATTTGTCTTGCAATACAGCGAGTGCGCAATCGAAGAGATGCTAGACAGACCCCCGCGCTAAAGGTTTGTAAGTCGACTCAAAATAATGAAGTGGGACAGCCGATGGGAAAAAAAGCCTCGGGGGTGCGAAAGCGTCCAATGAAAGCCAGCCAGTCGTGCCTGGCGGCCATTTTGCGCTTTTGAAAGAGCAACAAGTGAGCAGCAAAGGCCATTCGCCATTCGTTGTCCGCGTTAGAAATATTCACGCTTCAATTTGGGTGTTCGCAGAGGGGAAACGTGCGCGCAAACACATCCGAGGATGCTTTGTCAGCACTCTTCAATTACCGGGAGGGAAGGTGGAAAGCGTTTCCTTGATCACTCTCGAACAAAGCGTCATAGCAGCTCCCCGGACGGGACGCCATCGGCCGCTTTTGACGCTTGACGGCAAAAGCCGAAGAGTGAGTCGGTGGGTGTTGCAGTTTGACTCGGGGCGTGTGCGTTCACACACTGGTGGCTGGAAGGAGCCGGCGGGGTGTGTTTGTGTTTAAACACAAGTGTGAACACTTACCGGTTGGAAGAATGGGGCCGAGCGGGCGGAATTAAGTGAAAACACACAAGCCAGGGTGGAAGATCTCGTGGAGCACTCACAACAAGGATGGGCAAATTCTTTATTTTGGCCCACCGCTCCCAGCGAAACTTTTTTGTCAAACTAAGCATAAAGAGAACCGCATGACCACAAACTTTGTTTTAATATCCGCTAGCTTAACGCTAACGCACGAATTCTCAAATTCAACATTACTCACTGACGTACTATCTTTATCCTCTGCAAAGAACAACGTAGACAATCACGCAGGACCTGCGACTGTGTCCATGTCGCAAAAACATGTCCGGATTTTAGCGCCCTCTGGCGGCCAAGACGTACTACTTTTTTTAAAACCTCGTTTGGGTCACGTGACACTTTTCAAAATCATCCGTGGGGGGCTTGAAGGCAAAAGCTTGCCCACCTTTATTTGGCTTGCGTTCACAAGGCATGTTGGCAGCTCGGCTGCATCAGCACCCGGAATCGTTAAACATTTATCATACCGGCGCGACCGCAGAACGCGCACAATGCCTTCACCAAAGACAAAAGGAAAGCCACGCAGTCAGCAAACAACAATGGAGGACATCCAGCATTTCTTGTTCAATCATTCTCGGGCACTGAGCTGATTATTAAAATACAAAGACATTGGCTGTGCGAGTGTCAGACATTTTGGCTTGGGGGGGCAATTTTTGTCTTAGGTAATGGGTTAAAAAAACAAAACAAAGCTGATTTTAAACGTTGGCTCACATTAAAATTGTGGGACGGCAAGACTGTTTTCCCGCAAGCTTTGCAAGTCAGCGAGACAAATATTCACATTTTTGTTTATGTGAAGGTGAGCTAGGAGGATTAGCATTGAGACCCGCCTCTCGCTAACACTCTCCACCTAAGCCGCTACGTGTTTATCTTGCAGTCTACCTTCTCAGTGAAGTGATGCAGATGACAACACAAGCTCCCCCCCCCCCCCCCCCCCCACACACACACACACAAAAATCAAATGAAAAACAACAGGAACAGCCTGCACATTATAGTCTCAAAACAATAGAACGATCCTGTTTGTGAGCGGGGCGAACCTCCATCTTAGAATACATATCAATGTCGTTTTCCACAGCAACTCAGGCTGGGGCAGTCCGAACCGAGCTTTGGTGTATGAACTGCTGAGAGGAGAAATATCTTCTGGAACGAGCAGAACAGTTGTGATTGGTTCAATTTTCACAGGTGTATATATATATATAAAAAAAGGTCAGTTATAGATTAATAGTGTATGTATTTTTTATTTAATATAACCGATGGAGTGGCCATATATCAAGTTGTCAAATTATTCACACTTTGACTTTTTTTTTTCCGTCGCGTTTGACGTTTCAAAGAAATGACAGTTTGTTTTGCAACCGCTGCACTTTACGCGTATTGCAGCAGGAGCAGAAAATGGATGTGACAGCTTGACTTGTTAAAGGCCTACGCAGTATGTTTGAAGACGACGCGAGCTCCGAGAACTAAATTTTGATGGATAGTGCTTCAGATTGGGTCCAAATGATTCGCCCCAGTCAACCCCCCCCCCCCCCCACCACGGCATGGAAAAGTACACGTGTGAGTGATAGATGAGGGGTCCGAGCAGAGGCCGTAGGGCAGGGTGGTCTGGGGGCAAAGAGCTTTTCTAGCCTGTTACCGTCACCCCCTCCGGAACGCCAGGAAACGGCGATGTTTGTCTTGGGCCTGAAGTGGCGCGGGGGTTCGTTTAGCCAAGGACTTGTGTCGGACTAACATGAACAACAAATATGCAAATGTAGTGACTAAAGTGTCCATCTGCCCGCATGCACTCTGTCGGTATCTGCTACTTAACACCGGCGCACTCTGGTCTGCTTTCCATCAATCTAGCAGCTCCCCGCCCCGCCTCAAAGATAAGTTCCCTCTTCGCGCTGCCCAGGCCTCTGAAACAACAACACACCTATCTGTGCTGCCCCGGCAAATGGGAGCCACAACTGAGAAACATGTGTGGATAAACTCGAGCCCTAGTGGGGGAGGGGCCACCAAGAGATGGAGCAGATGGCAAAAGTGAGGTCTGAAGGGGCTCAATGTTGTGCAGCAATCATGTTAACCGCTGTTGCTCCTCTCCGTTGCTGCTCCTGCGACTAAATTTTTTAAATTCAGTCAAGCGCAGGGCATGTCGAACGCACATACATTGAATTAATTATAAACACGGAGCAAAAACAGCAGCCAGTTGGTAGAATGTGGAGGGGGTGGGGGGGTGGGGGACAAAGTGCGGCGAGTTCCCTGGCAACGGCGTGAGTAATACGGGGTGACTCCAGCCAGCAGCTGTCCGAGAGTGACAGAGCCTCGATGCCAGTTGGCAGTTGCCCCCAGGCGACCCGGGATACGCGGGTTTGAGCTGACAACGTTGTGGGCATGCGGGGTCCGCCAGCACTCGGACGATATTTCCGTCAGCTATGGAACGTGGCTGCGTTGTCCTCAGCAGTTTAGCTGCAAAACTCCCCGATTGCCGAAGTCGTCGGTGTCGGAGGAAGTACGAGGGAGTGACACATCTCAACTGTTTTAGGATCTCTGTATTGCTGGAGAGGAGCTAGCTTTAGCCAGGGTGGTTAGCCGATGTTACGGAGATGTTGGCCCGTTTTTGCTCTGCTGAATGGCTGCGACTGCAGCTTGAGAATATTTTCAGAACTTTCCATTCCAATGATTAGCGCGAATGTTTTCCATATTTTAAATGTTCCGGCGAACGGCAGCAAGTAGAACAAGGACATGTTTTGTTCTGAGGCGCTTCACACATTTCCCCCCCCCTTTGTCAAAGGTGTTTTCAGTATCGTTTACACGTGAGAAGTACCTGCTTATCACAAGTGAATGAGATCACCTGTTGACAGCTTTGAGATTCCGAGCATGCCAAAACACCGACCAAGCTTGTAAAAAAAAAAAAAAATTGCATTCCTGTAAATGGACGCTCCACCTAGTGAGTTCAATTTTCCCGTAGCAGGATACCATCTAAAAAAAAATATGATGAGGATGAGAGAGTGAAGCTAGTGATGGCAACGGGAGAAGATTTAGATGGCCGACTCTCTTGTGCCAAGCAAACGTTTCAAAAAAAAGTCTCGTGCGTCCCCGCCGAAACATAGCCGTGCGCGCCGACGCGTTAGCTTAGTGACACACGCACTCGGCTGGCAGAAGGCGTAGCCGCGGCGTACCCACCCTTTGTCAACTCTCGCAAAAAGCGAACGAATCCGGCCTTGAACACCGACACATAAATCAAGCTCAAGGTTGTGACACCGCTTTTTTTTTTTTTTTTTTTTACAACGCCCTCTTTTCAGGTTACTGCTAAGAGTGTGAAAATGGCTCCGGGAAACATTAATATTGATCAATTCGAGAATGATGTGCCTCAACACCTCTCCTGCGATAACAAGCAGACTCATTAAAAAGGCCGGAAGCCGGACCGTTTGTAATCATGTTGCAATTTTTCTATGGATTTTTGTAGCTTTTACAGGATTTTTTTTTCCCCATGACAAACATTGTATCAGGATCTGCACACTACTTCAAAAAGTGCGCTGATACTATGTATCGATACCACGGCATCAGCCTGACACACTTTGAGCAGCAAAAACAAGAGCGTCTGTATAGAACATGACGACTATTTTTAATTAGCGGGAAGAGGTTTTTTTTTCCCCTCAACAACTCCGAGATAAGGAACCCGGCGTCCATCTTGAACAAAATGTCACCCTAGCTCTGCAATGACACCCATACATATTAACCAGGCCCCCATTCATCTTTATCGGGCTGGGCGTCACACAGTGCCTCTTTCTACGCCGGGAGGCCAAAGGGCCTTCATGAATGCTCCCGCTCGAGTGTTTGCTCTTCACTCACTCCAACTGAGAGGTTATCAGCACATTGATAATCGCTAATCCAATTTGAATGACAGCATTGAAAGCCCCCTCCTGCCCCCCGCCCGCACCCCCCTGCGATTCTTAAGCGCATATTCAGCAGGAGTGGGCAAGGAGGTCATAAATATGAGGAGCTATTTTACATGAGAGGGCTGACGTGGACCTGGAGAGGAGAAGGGGGGGGACAGTGGGGGGTGGGAGGGTGACGAAGGATCAGGGAAGCTCATCAGAGACGATATGGGGAGGAGAGAAGTTCACCGGGGACAGGCTTTGTCATGTTAAAGCGCCTCTTTGGACCCGTGGTTCTCCCTTTGCCCTCCACCGCTCTTTGCCTCTCTCTCTCTCTCTCTCTCCCCCGCTCACGCCCTCGGCGGATAACACAATGGTCAATCACAGGGGAATAGATTACGAGGGTTTGATCTTCTCAACTTCAGAGCGGAGGCATGACAGTGGAAATGAGGGAGAGGTCGGGAGTGCAGAGTGTGCGTGACTCCTGACGACAGTGTGTGCAACGATGCTAAATAATGGGCCGGCTTGGGCCTTTTTCTCTTCAATTCCGAAAAAAAAAAACAAAAAAAAACGCTCTCCTGTTTGTCACCGCGTATTCATCAATCGAGATGCCAGAGGATGCCCGAAGTGTTTAAAAAAAAAAAAAAGTGTCAAGAACAAGCTGTACGCTACGTCGCTATGCACTCGCTAGATCAAAACAAACCGTAAACTGATCGTTTTTGTTACATTTGGCCCCGCCCAAAATCTGACCTGTCATTTGTCGGTTTCTATTCACATTGTACTTTTTGCAAGTCAACTCCGTCAACACATCTCCGCATGTCAGATCGGCGGAATATTCTTGACAATGTTCCATAATAGAATTTAAAAAAAAAACCCGCACACAACTCTACGATTTACCTGCAAGCGTCGCTTTACAGGCTGCGGCTGCAGCGTTGAGCGTTTCTTGGCAGCATATCGAACCGCAGCTAAAAACCATCAGGAACCCCCCGCGATAACTTTCCCGGCAGCCAAGCCAGCGCTCCCTCGCTCACGCACACTAATGATGACTGATGACAGGCGGTTGAACTCCACTGTCTGATGTGCGGTGTCAGGGGGCTACTTTTGTGGAAAATTCGGGCAGGGCGAGGGAAGAAAAGCCCGAGACAGACGCATTTGTCTCGTCTGCCTCCGCTAATTCAGATGATAGGATTTTTAGCTAAGCTAAGTTAGCTTCGGGAAAGCAATGGCTGACTCGCGGAGTCATCGAGAGAGCACATTGGGATGTTACTCGAATTTAATGAAGGACAAGTTAAGCTTCCCCTGTGTGTGTGTGTGTGTGTGTGTGTGTTTGTTGTCTGTGCTTCTGCAGACACCAATTTCCTGCATGAATCCCTGACCTTTCCGTGTAGCCCGGGGGGAGCTATTTGATCATTTCAAACACACACACACACACTGAATTTTCTGTGATACGTTGGCCTCCTTGTGACCACTGGTTTTCGCCAGACGTGATCTCTGGTAAGCCTCCACAGGAAGTCGCTGCGATTTCCCCAGCGCGAAGGAGCGCCGTGTGATTTAAAGCCACTGATGTGGCTTCTTCCCCAGGCCTGAGCAGATATACTGTCAGAGCCATAAACATGGCAGGTTTAGCGACGCCGCCGCGCTCCTCATTTATCACCGGTATTTACACTGGATGTGTATGATTTGGGAGTTTGATTTACCTCGGGGGAGCCAATGAATGGCCGGACTCGGGAATCGTGTAAAATACAAAGCGTCCGCGTGGCAACGATATCATTATACCACGTATTATTATTATTATTTTTTTTACAATGTATGAAAATAGGTTAGATGGATTTGACTAAGTCTGTTTTGTTAGAAATGGATCGCCGTAATGCTTCGGTGCAGTGGGAAGTGGTCAGCCACGAGGGTCAGCGCGTGCGGATTCATTTTCGCCTGTTAAACTGCTTAGTCAGCTCACTGTTTTATTTATTGCGATACTCGTGGCTCTCGGAGCTTTGGGAAAGAACTGGGGAAGATGATGTTACAGCCGTTTGCTTTTGTTAAGTATACAAAGCTTTTTTTAAATTTTTCTTTCTGGGCTTGTAAGCACACACTTTTGATATGGTGCGCCGTCAACTGACCTATTATACTTCCGGACACGACAGTACAAGCGATTGTTAGGTAGCTTGGAGCCCGTAAAAAGATATTGTCTCTGGTGTCACCTCGGGCAACTCGCAAACAGACGCAAATAACTTGAACTCAGCTCTCAGGTGAACCCGCTGTGGAAGCTTCCACTTCTCCCTCCCTCGAGGGTCCAGTTAACCCCGGCTGGCCTCCGTCGACCGTTCCATCTCTCGGCCTTGCGACCCGGGCCTCATTCCGACCTTGCGGGAAGCGGCAGAAGCATTTATCGTGACCCACTTGGGCGACCAATAGGAGCGCACTCTCCTTGCCAGTTAACTCTGTCCATTAAGCTAAGTGGGGGCCATCATTTATTCAACAGTTGCCGATGCATAATTCAGGGGACAAAGAGGACTGTCATGAATCGGGACACGCACAGGTGAGGTCGGGCTTTCGCACGCCATATTCCGGACGACGCGTCTGCAAACACTTTATTTCGGCGCTCATCACTATGCAGGAAAGTGCGCGCTTAACTGGAAGCAGATGAGTGCCGAAGCAAATTTTAAGTGCCCCCCCCCCCCCCCTCACTTTTTCCTCCTCATCCTCTCACCACAATCAAGCGTGGGTCCTCGGGGAGCCACTGATGTTAATACAGTTATTAAGCCTCTCCACTGAAGCTGAGTCCACCTCTTCAACCCCGGGCATCAAGAAAGAGCCTCTCTCCGTCTCTGCCTGCCAGGCAGCAAGCAAGCTCACTTGCTTCCACAATAAGATCAAACAGTTCAAGCAGGCCCCCGCTCAAGGGGAGTCTGTGATGGGTGCTTCCCACCGAGCGCTAAAGCAGGTTGGGGCTGGCTGCATCAAGCCCGCCGTGCATCCCAGCAGGCTTTATGGAAGGAGGCAGCGGAGGGGGTGGGGGTGGGGAGTTCCTCGGTCCGACCATCCTTTCAAGTTGTCCGACAGAGATTCCCATGCATGTCTTCGAGGTGTTGGGGGGGGAGGGGGGGATTAGAGCCATGAAAGGCACGCTTACGGGTGGATTTGGGACGGCACGGAGGCGCTTGTAGCTCTGCTAAGTTGATCGCAGGTGAGCAGCGGAATCAAAAGGGGTGGCCAGGTGAATAGGTAAAAAGGAAAAAAAAAAAACATGTTTTCATCAAACGTAGCAAAGAGCGCTACACGTGCTCGGGCTTCTAATCGCCGCGTTATATCCCGATCCATAATTTACAACGGTGGAGCCGGTTTGCCGCGGCAGCCAGACGGGAGCCCATTTGGGCAGCCATGCACACGGGCACGCACAGTACTTGATATAAAAGGCCTGACTGCCCACATATTTGACTGTCCCCCTTTCACCAGCCTGACAAACCGCATGGCCTCGTTTCAAGAAGGCGAAAGATAATGAGGGGTTTCCCATGAAAAGTGGGGCACGCACGGGCGTTATAAATACCGGCAAAATAGCCGCGTTAATGGGGGGGGGGGTGCTTTTCGCTCTATTCTTGACATTCTAAAAGGGACGACGGGCAAGATCGAGGGAGATACTTTGCGCGGGTTTAATAGGACGAGGATTTGGGTCATTGTGTACCAGCCTCGCCGCGCCAATACCGTTGGCAACCACGGGACGCGGGCCGAGTCTCTCCTGCTCGAAAAATATAAAATAAAAGACAATTTTGATCAGCCACGACAATCTCCTGTTTACTCCCCGACTAGCTTTTTGCTTCAAATACATCTCAAGATATTATCATTTGAAAATGGCAGCCCTCCCACACATAAACCCCCCACACACTCTCTCCTCACTCTCCTGGGGTTTTATTTTATTTTTTTTTTGACTGCAACGTGCTGACAGCCCAGACACGATAATCCAACTCTATTGTAAGACGGCAGACAGCAGCACCGTGAAACGCTGTTCCCAGAAATGGGGAAAAAGGGTCACGAGAGGATGGAGCAGCTTTGCTGAGCACCACCAAACATGTCTGTTTAAATTTACAAAAGGCACGGGCGGAGTCCGTTTCGACAAATAACTGGCTCGGTCGCACGGAACCGATTGTTGATTATTAAGCATGTCTCGATACATAGAGGAAAAACAGAGCGCACATGTGCTGTCGATTGAGTCTCAAGTCGTTTCAGACTAAGATGAGCCAAATACATCCGGCCACACTAGCAGCGTTATTCGATAGAAGGCTTCAAATATATCAACTCATCTGCTAAATCCATCAAATTGAGTTTCACAATGAATGAAGAGAGCAGGCGTCAAGCTCGGGAGCTGCTCGCGTCCGGACGCTCACGCGCAAGCTAGCTTAAAAGCGAATATGGACACAAAAACACATTTTATGCTAGCATTTTGTGTGTGTGTTTGTGTGTGTGTCGGTTCAAATACAGCGTATTTAAAATGTTTTACTCAGTCTAAATGTGTTGCGATTGCCTTGGTGGGGGGGGGGGGGGTCCTGTGCTTTTAAGTGTAGCCATTCTAGTTCTGTGTTTACGTGTGCAGGCGCAGAGACAAAGCACGACATTAAGAATTCAACCGGGCGGAGAGGATCTATGACGAGAAAAGAGAAAAGGGCACACGGTAAGCTAATAAATAATTCAGACGTATACAGTACTTGAGATTAAGTGTCGTGTTTCCTATCAGCCATTTATCTTTTTTTTTTTTTTTGGCTAAACATGAAAAGCTTTGTCTGCCGGAGGACAAGAGTTCCCTTATCACAAAGTGGCTCTATTCATAAACGCAACCCCCCCACACACTTCTCCGGTGTCCTGTCTTAACCGACATGTGTTTGGAGTAGTCAAGCTACGGGGGCCATCTCTCTGAGTTGACACAATACTTGTATCGCAAACAAACAAGCGGCCCGGTAACCCGATCGCGTCCGCCTCCGTGGCCGCGACAGAACCTTCCAATCCATCACTAAGCGGCTCCGCACTCCTCCCTTTTCCATCTCCTCATTTTGGCAGTCCATTTCATCTGGGTCCCAGGTGGGCCTTTAAGAGTCAAATGTCGGGAGGCCGCGTTCCAGACGTACAAGTAATGAATATGAAATGATTGAAAAGGGGCTGTGGGAGCAGAGCGACATTCGGAGGGACAAATCTCCTCTGACACTCGGGGCGGGCGGGACTCGATTGAGTCAAGCTGGGCCGGCAAGTCTGGCCTCGGTCAGGCTGGCGCGACGGAGCCGGTATGTATATCTAAAGTTACATGATAGAAAAAGGCCCCATAAATCCAAGACATACGGGAGGGGAGGGCCTTCGTCTTCCTCCAGGAAGGCACTTAGACCAGATATGACGATAGCCGGCCTCAATCAGGACAGTAATGAGATTATCTGGCAGAATGCGGCTATCTTGTCTATCTTAGAAGGAGGAATGCTAGCTAATCAAAACCACAATTGTAGCAAGGGGGAGGGAGAGGGGGGGGGGGCATGCTGGTTTTGTTGCACAAATAAAGATTAAGGTTCGAGTAATCCCGAATGCGCTTTTGTTTCTTCTAAAAGACGAACGAGGCACCAACGAGGCCGCGGCGTTTCTTTTTTTTTTTTTTCCTGCTGACTGACTGAGACGACGGCGGTGCTATTTTCTGCACGGAGCGCCAGAATGAACTGCCGCAGCATTTGTATTTTTAGCACGTTAAGCCCGAGACTATTTTCTTGGCTTCCCCCCGCTCTCCGAACAGGATGACATTCCATTGTGGCCTATGCGTAAGGTATTCGAGGTGCGATGCGGACCGGTGTGACTAAACGGTTGTGCGTTAGCACGTGAAATATGGAAGGTACATCACATATTGTCAAATAGTGGCTGGACTTTGCGCTAGTGATAAGATAAGATAAGATAAGATATCCTTTATTCGTCCCACACTGGGGAAATTTACAGCCTCCAGCATTAATAAATTAATTAATTAATTATAACTATTAATTAATTAATAAAATTAATAACGTGCATTAATGTGACGGGTTTTTTTCTCATAAATTGTCTGTTTTTATTCATTGCTGTGGAATTGAGAGGCGGGTGACACGCACGGTTGTGGACTGGTTAGCACATTTGGGCGCAAAGGTTCGATTGCAGCCTTCCTGTGTGGAGTTTTTTTTTCATATAGATGATTTTCCAGTGAACTACTTATTAAATACAGAAAAAAAAAGAAAAACATAGTGCAGGTCTGCTTTTATGAATTTACGGCGAGCTAGCTTAGGACCGCCATGTTGCAAATGTTAGCGCGTAGTTACAGCGGATGGGGGGGAGGTTGAGCAGAAGATAAAGTGAGCCGGAGAAAGGAGACACTTTGGGAATGAAAATGCCTCGCAGATGAATTCTGCGGTGATGAATGAACCAGGTTCGATAGCCAGATGAATTTCTATGTGTTCCATTATGATGGGGGGGTTGGCTATGAAACATGTAAACGGTGGGTGGCGGTGGGTGGAGAGAGGATAGAGAGAGAGAGAGCGAGCCCTCCCTGGGTGTGCTGAGGAGCTAGCCATGCACGGCGCGTTGCGAACAAGCCATCTGTAGAGATAAGTAAAGAAGTGATTACAACAGGGCCAGCTCCATTTCTGACAGTTGACGCTTGGCTGCACCCACGCAGCGAATTGATTTAAATGAAGAAGCTATGAATATTTTAAAGGGCACAACCCCCCCCCCTCACCCCATTGCCGCCCCTCCTCCCCCACATTTGAAGCTCAGCCGCCCGCTCACTCTTGTGTATGTGCACGACACCAATAGACGCAAGGGGAAAAGTCATTATTGAAAGTGAGATGGGCCCCTTTAGTGGGTAACAAAATAACAAACACACCAAACTAGGGTTGGGATAAAAAGATGTGGGCTAAGGCGACCGCAAACAATGCAACATTTTGGCCCTGAGGTGTCATCGCCACGTACCGGCAAACAACTATTCGCACGCACATTCTAGAATCTCCACTGAAGCTAACACACGTTTTTGGAATGTGGGGCGAAGGCGGCGTCGCCGGACAAAAACCGCGCAAGCGTGCAAATTGCAAACGGGGAGGGCCCGAGCGGTCACAACTGCAAAGTTACAGTCACGTTTGTTGCTGTGTGCAGAAGATAAAGAATATATGTCTGTGAATATGCTATTGGTTAGCCTGTCTACAGTGTATTACGTTAGATGTACATTCATTCATTCATCTTCCGAGCCGCTTGATCCTCACTAGGGTCGCGGGGGGGGGGTTGCTGGAGCCTATCCCAGCTGTTTTCGGGCAGCAGGCGGGGGACACCCTGAATCGGTTGCCGGCCAATCACAGGGCACACAGAGACGAACAACCATCCACGCTCACATTCACACCTAGGGACAATTTAGAGCGTCCAATCAGCCTGCTATGCATGTTTTTGGAATGTGGGAGGAAACCGGAGCACCCGGAGAAAACCCACGCAGGCCCGGGGAGAACATGCAAACTCCACACAGGGAGGCCGGAGCTGGAATCGAACCTGGTACCTCTGTACTGTGAAGCCGACGTGCTAACCACTGGACGACATATTATACATATTAGATATTAAGAGACCGGTGATTTTAAGTAGGAATGGGTAAAATAAAATCGACATTACGGTCGTAACAATGCACAATAATACAACCGCAGTGTATTGATTGAGTTGCATGTATTCATCATTGTCATTATTTATTCATTCGAGGGGTGTTGCTCGGGAATGATTTGTAATCACCGCAAGGCGCAATAAATAATAGATCACAAACATTGCATGTTCCTGCCGCGTCAACGTTCAAAATGACGGATGCGTCTCATCGAAAAAGGTGCAACAAGCGTCTTGAAGGTTGGTGACAAGGTGTTGTTTGGGGGTGCGAGTGATGGCAGGTTGCAAAATGTCTCCCCCGCGGCCTTGAAGGCAAAGAGAATCGTTGAACTCCCTTCAACCTTTCGCTCTTCCAAACATACCTCCATGACAAAAATGGATCGTCTGCGCTCGGCCGCAGGTGAACGCGGGTGTGATTCTGTGGACAGAATTTGAGCCCGCTCTCATTTTCTGTCAAGAGTCTGCGGCAATTCCAGGCATTTGGGCCCAACTAAATCATTGTCGCCAATGGCTGAAAAGGCATGTGGCACAATAAGGGGCCTGTCTGACGCTTCCCTCCCCGAGAAGAATAGAAGGACCTTGTTTCAATGCCACTCCAATATCCGGGACCTTCCACAGCCCGCAATACGGGTGTAAAAGTAAAATCTTCCAAAGCCGAGGGACTAATAGTGCAGTTTAGAATATTTATATTCTAAACTGGGGGGAGGATGTGCTGTTCACAGTTTGTTTGCACGTCTAACACAATTCTGCCGGCCAAGTGTGAGCACAACACCCCCGCCTTGCCATGTTTCCGTCTGACAACCACAACAAAAAGACACTTCAGATACATATCTTGGTTTTTTTTTCCTCTTGATGAATTAATGTGCCACCGACCTCCCTTTGCATGGAAAAATACAACACTTTTTAAAAAATTGTTTAAAAAAAGCTTCCTGGAAGGCTCCTTCCATTCTTAAATAGCACATGAGTCAGATTAAGGCATCATTCATTTGACCCCCCCCCCCCCCCCTTCAGGCTACGTTCATAACCGCTAGCCCACTTGGCACCCCTAACTTGGGAAGACAAACTAGAAAAAGCACGCCCTGACCTGGACACTATCTATTAAAAATCCCTGGTGAGCGCTTTGTTTTCATACAGTGGACTGCCTGAAAAGAAAAAAATGGCGGGGGGTAAAAAAAAAAAAAAGCACAAGAAGCCTATGGACTGTCGAGCGTTTTGAGCCCACCGTGCAATCCCTCGCTTTCCTTCATAACCCCCCCGTTTGTGTGACAGTCATGTGAACAGGGCCATGCACATTCTTTCATGCATGAGTCCGTAATTGCTGAAAGGTTTTTGGACGGGCATTTCATCGGCCAGACCTTTCATTCTACGCAATCAGCAGGCGCACTGTTTACATTGGAAGTAGCCTTGTGCTCACTGCTATAAGTTTACAATTCAAAAAAAAATAATACAATCAATTGTTGACCCCCCTCCCCTGTCTTGTGTCTTCATTTATTGTACAATAAACCAGCACACCCGAGGAAAAACAACCAATCCCAGATAATGGCTTATGAGGTGTCAATCATTTTATTTTGCACTTGTGGACACACTCGTCGTGGACGTATCCGTGTGGTAACGCTGTATTTTGGGGAAAGCTTTTTAGGCCGGAGGTAAGAGGTCAGCACAAGGTCATATGATTACATCATCTACCGAATAGCTACTGTATATATATATATATATATCCACCTACATACAATTCAAAGAACCCTTTAAATCAAGATTTCACGTGTTGACAAGTAAATGAAATGCAATAATGACCGTAGCCACTAAAAAGAGCTAAAAGGCTTGTGGCGCCTTGAAAAACGACGAGCCAAAATGAAAAAAGCTTCGCAATGCACAGAACGAAAAGTTACCCAGAGACAAGTGGTATTTTAAGCATCTGCTTTAACAGGAAAAAAAAAACAACACCAAAAAAGAAGGAAAAACAGAATGCCAGCTGATGTTTAGGGAAATGTCTTTTGCTTTTGAACGGGGCCGCTTAAAATTCCTGCGAAGGATGCAGAGGTGAAAACAGAAACACGCCGGGGTTTTGTTTCGTGGGCCTTTATGATCTAATAAGTCCCACAGAACCAGTGATGACAACAGCGCGTATTGCACTACTTTCAACTCCACACCCACCACCACCACCACCACCAGCAGTCTCTAGTCGGCCACTAAATTTTTTATTACACGGGACCGGTGAGGCAAACAGAGGCTATAATGCCCACGTCGACCCTCCCACCCACCGACACGCAAGCGACTCCACGGCCGAGCTCAACAATGTGGAGCGCAGTGAGGGATCAGAGGTCTCTTCCTGGGCCAAACCCCCAACGCCGTCTCACCCGAGCTCACATGGTTCGAATCAATGCTACCACTAGAGCTGTTTAGTGGGCCAATTCAATAATTACAATCAAGCTTGCAACTTATCTCTTGTTGTGCTTTCAGGCCGCGGGGGGGGGGGGGGGGGGGGGGGTGTGCGGGGCAGAGGGGGTTATTATTTGACAAATTAGGCAAAAGCAAGATAGGAGCAAACAGAGCGGTGGTCATGAGGGGTTTTATTGCTCCCGCCACACATCAGAAAGCCCCCTTAAAAAAAAAAATCCCTTTGTCATGTGCTTCTAAAGTTTCGAGTCAAGGAGGAAATTGGCCCTTAAGAGTCTGTGGAGATTCCTGCCTTTTTACACTCCCTCAGCTGTGAAAGACAACAGAGCTATCTCCCCGCTTAAAGGCCTGCCATGCACTGCCTCGGCTTTGCAGAGCTGCCAAAAAGACTTTGTTGTTGCAATAAAACTCGATTGCAGCTGCACATACGGTCGTCGTTCCACCAAAAAAAAAAAAACTCAACAAAACTTGCCATGCCATACCACTAGGATGCAATAAAACTACGACACTAAACACACACAACACTAACTACTGACCTAAACTAATATAACATTTGTGTTAAAGCTTAATATATTTTTGCATGGTTTTTTTTTGGGGGGGGGGGGGCACGTGAAACCCACAAAATTGACACAAAAGAGAATACCAGAAGGTTGTAGACTGGCAGGAACGGTTTGATCTAATTACAGTCGGCGTGCCTTGCAGAACCGTGTTTGTATTAAGTGCATATTTCAGCCTTGTGACCCCCCCCCCCCCCCCCCCCCACCCCCCCTACAGACTGTGAAAAACGAGCCAACGTGGATGCCCCACGAGGGGCTAAGAAAGTGGGTCAAGTATATATAATGCAGATGTGGAGCTCTGGATTACTGATAAAGAGTTCATTTGTGGGGGGGGGGGGGGATTGATAATACAAGGCTGTAGATTAAATTCAATCACGTGAAAGGTAAATCCACACAATTCAGTGGAAGTGAGGATTGCGGTGGGGGGGAGTACCTACAGTGATTGGAACCGTTCCAGTGCTGGTTTCTGACGGAGGAGCTGTAAGGATGAGGAGCCCCGGGCACCAGTCCTTTCTCCGGGAGAAGACACCCTCTGCTCTGGTTGTAGTAATCCATCATCAAAAAGGGGTTGGGGCTGGGGTTCAGTCCCACTACGTCCACGCTTTCGTACATCATACGGGCTCCAAAAAAAAGGGGGTGGGGGGTCGTATTCCCACACACCTCAAAAAATAAAAAAAAGAAATCAAACTAGTGCGCACACCAGCCGAGGTAGAAAGAGAGGCCACCAAACGGGATCAGCGCGATAGTGGTAGCTCCATTTGAACATTTGGTTTGTCGTTTTTTGAACGCGATGTGAAGCTAGTGGGGCAGATTTAAAACACGCATGCTGCGACGGGGACGCGCACGCCAAAAACAAAAAAACAAACAAAAAAAAGATGCGCCGAATAAAATCCCAAAATTGGAACGCGCACGCAAAAATAGTCGAGGGAATCCCGTCCGACTGCAGCTTTTTCCCCTCTTCTCTCTCTCTCTCTCTTTTTAAAAAAAAACAATCCGTGTTTGTCCCCAAGCCTGGCGCGAGACTCGTCCGCTGCGCGTGCCCGCAATTCAGCGTCGGTGTTCGGATTCCTCAGCAAAAGCGCTTCGTTTGCGTCCGTGCGCGTAGACGGATCGAGCCCACACGGAGGGAGCGTGTCGCCGCTAACATGTTCTGCAGCAATGTGACAAGGCGCAGCAGCTGAGGGCTGAGGCTCCACCCACCAAATCACACACACACACACACACATCTCCCCCCTCTCCCTCTGCTTTCATCCGTTGCACCGCCTCCGTTTAACCCATTCGGCACGTCACCACAGACCATCCGAGAGAGGCACCACCGCCAAAGCGGCCTCCTCCTCTCAGTCTACTTTAAGTTGTGAACAAAAAAAAAACATGCTGTGATACTTTCCAACATATTTCCCATTCGGGTCCCCTCATTCCATCTCGTTTGACCCTGTTACCCCCCCTCACCCATCCTCTCGTCACTCCCAACCCTCACATTTCCCCCCACTGTCTCCCTCATTTGCCTAATGCTATGCGGCTGAACTTTTCCTGAACCCCGGCAAGTAGGCAGCCTCACCTCCCGGTGACCCGCCGGATGACTTGGATTCGCTTCTCCGGTTCGCTCTCATCTCACCATTATTCAAGATTTTGCCACCTTGAACACTCAATGCAACACTATTACACTTGATTTTTTTTTTCCCCCTCAAGTGCCAAGCGCCTCACCCGAGGGGGGGGGGGCTGCCGGGCGAGCTTTTAGCATCCAGAGTCAAGGTGACCGTCGCTTGGGTGTGTGTGTGTGTTTTTTTTTCCCACAGTAATTAAAAATAAAAAATAAATTAAATTAAATAAATAATAGGCCCCAGTGGTTAGCACGTCGGCTTCACAGTGCAGAGGTACCGGGTTCGATTCCAGCTCCGGCCTCCCTGTGTGGAGTTTGCATGTTCTCCCCGGGCCTGCGTGGCTTTTCTCCGGGTGCTCCAGTTTCCTCCCACATTCCAAAAACATGCATGGCAGGCTGATTGGACGCTCTAAATTGTCCCTAGGTGTGAGTGTGAGTGCGAATGGTTGTTTGTCTCTGTGTGCCCTGCGATTGGCTGGCAACCGATTCAGGGTGTCCCCCGCCTACTGCCCGAAGACAGCTGGGATAGGCTCCAGCACCCCCGCCCGCGACCCTAGTGAGGATCAAGCGGCTCGGAAGATGAATGAATAATTAATTTAAAAAAATTAAAATCCAGCTGTTTTCTGTTCTGCCGCCGACGTGCGTCACATCCCCGAGATCCCGCGTCGCTCCTCCTCAACATTGCAGCATTCCATACAGCATTGTTGTTACTTGTTATGTAGACGCGTGGCTTTGGCGGCTTGGAGATATGCGGCTAAACGATCAAAGACTCACTTTCTTTGTTCAAAATTCGGAAAAGCGTTTTCCCTCCCCATCGAACCATTCTAGGGAACATTTTTTTCTCCCCAATCCTGCGCTAGTGAAAGATAATTTGTCATCATGAGTAGCCCCAAGTCTGTTAGCATGCGGGCTAGCTAGCTTCCTGGCTCCCCGATGGGTTATATTCCATCATATATATATATATATATATATATAGATATATTCATTCATTCATTCATTCATCTTCCGTACCGCTTGATCCTCACTTGGGTCGCGGAGGGCGCTGGAGCCTATCCCAGCTGTCTCCGGGCAGTAGGCGGGGGACACCCTGAATCGGTTGCCAGCCAATCGCAGGGCACATAGAGACGAACAACCATTCGCACTCACACTCACACCTAGGGACAATTTAGAGTGTTCAATCAGCCTGCCATGCATATTTTTGGAATGTGGGAGGAAACCGGAGCACCCGGAGAAAACCCACGCAGGCCCGGGGAGAACATGCAAACTCCCCACAGGGAGGCCGGAGCTGGAATCGAACCCGGTACCTCTGCACTGTGAGGCCGACGTGCTAACCACTGGACTACCGGGCCGCCCTATATATATATATATATATATATATATATATTTTTTGTCTCAAGCACGCAGCAATGTGTCAACACAAGAAAGATGCGACGTTTTTACAACATTTTGAATAGACTTGCACGCGGGGGGTATCGATTTCACGCTTACAGTGCGGCTCATATGGGGACATCCGCATCCTGTATCGTTCTTTAAAGGCATTAAGCACGGTGACTGGTACGCCTGGGATGGTTCTTAAAAAAACGGAGCTTTATCAGCGTTACTGAATCACTCTGTTACCTATCCCATTAGCTCGACAATGCGCCCCCCCTCACCCCCCCCCCACACCTGAACCACAGCTGGCTCTCACCAACCGCACTTTGGAGCGGGATTATCTGCGTGGAGGATGTGCCGTACAGTATGTGCGTGTGGCGGGGGCAGTGCGATCTGCTCCGCCCCCCCCACCCCCGCTCGCCGTGACACTTCATTCAATGCAGGGCCCGGCCTGTGTTTACCCAACGTGATAAAAGCACAGTGTGCAGGCCTGAGCCGTGGCAAACGAGCGCCATGCCCTCACATCACCTGCGCTGATAACGCAGCCGTGCATTCCTTGACAGCATGAACAATTTGGGTCATGGCTGTCAGAAGATGCTAATTTGGGTGGGGGGGGGGGGCGGGGGGGGGGTCAGATAGAGGATTATCCCTATTTGTTTGTTTTGGAGATTTCAACTGGAGATGTCGTGTCTCGGTTTGTGTTTGATCTTTTCATTTATTCTGCTCTTGAGTTAGGATTGTATCTTCATTTTCTTCGTAGGAGGAAGCGGAAGGGTGGGGTGGAATAAGTGTCTACGTGGAAGGGAATAGCGGGATTTGACTTATTCTGCTGCGTGCATGGATTGTATACATCGCACCGGTTACTGGCAAGGATGGATGTTTACAAGTTGCATGATAAATGATTCCTGGTTGGTTTAATATGAAAGATAAGTTCCCATTCTCAGTATATTGCGTCTTCAGGGCTGCGTGGTTGTCTAAATGGGAGAAAAAAAGGGGTCGGGGGGAGGTCGCGTGAGGTTCAAATGGCGTCATCACTGCAGTGCAGGTAAGCTGGTCTCGGTCCAGCCTCTTATAAGTATCACGCCTAAGAAGTTGAAGAGGCAATTTTGGCTTAAAGCAAAGTCTGATCGAGTGAGATTAAAGTCCTGATCTGCTAACTTGATATCAAGCGGCCGGCCGGGCCTCGGTTGCGTGGCTGGAAAGCGGCGGCGGAAGGTTCAAGCAACGCGATGTGCCCGATTAAAGCATCAATCACACATGAGAACCTCGCAGCAATAGGCGGTTATGCAAGCGATCTGGAGAAAAGCAGAAAATGAGTGTTCGGCAGGGAGAGCGAGGGGGGGGAGGGAGAATGGCGAGAGGAGGAGGTGGTGGGCGGGGGGGGGAGGATTTGAGAAGAGGATTCAAAGAGTTTTATGGGCAAGGCTGGAGAGGAGATTGCTGGCTGGACCTTGAGGGTGTCAAACTATTTTTACTGCTCCCCTCTCACTGCTTTTTTTTCTTCAGGCCAATCAGGGGTGCGGGGAAGCAGTAAAGAGCGCTCCCTAAACCATCGTCTACTGCCGAGGAGATGAGCCATCGGGTTAAAACAAACAATAGGTTGTTACGTCATTTGGATTATAGATTAAAAAAAAAAAGAGTGGAGGAAGAGCGACTTGCAGCTGGTGGCGACTGAGCATTTTTGAACGTTCAGCATATTCTGGACGCACTCCATCAACATCTGCTTCATGTTGAAGCATTCGGGTTTTTTTCTCCCTTTGTGTCAATGAACACTCCCTAGGCAAACTATGCTTCATTCAGGTGGATGTTTCCATCCAATCGAACAAACCCAAAAGAGTTCAAGTCACGTCAAAGTCATCAAGGGGGGCCTTCGGACACTAAATGAGGTCCAAGCAGACCGGGCCTGTCAAACGGGGTCAACACTTGGTTGGATTTAACGGCGTCCCCGTGATGAGATAAGGCCATCACGGCCAAATGGCCTAATTTTGGACTTCCTGTCTGATTTGGTTGCTACGACACCGACAACGGAGCCCTCACGCCACCGCCCGAGCTCTCCTGCATATGCGCCTGCACATGGCTAATGCCCAGGCGCTAAAAACGTTGGGGCAAGCCCTGGCAGGGCCTTCGAGCTTCCCTAAATCTTCACAGCGACCTAATACAGGCAAGCTGAGCGGAGCGACGTAGCAAAGGAAGTTGTTTTCATGGCATGCAATCAAGTTAGAACATTTATTGGTTCATGTTTTTTTGTCATGTTTGACATACAAAGTCAACACACCGGATGAATTCGTCCATTGGTGGAATAAAAAAACAAATCAACGAATAAGTCACTTTTGTTATTTTTTTTTTGTTCAATAATTGCCGGTTGAGAATGGACTGAACGAATTCGACAAGGATTCGGTCAAAGCGCAAATACGAATACAATATCTTGGTTGTGACGGAGCCACGCATGCCAACAGTTTGGTACTTAACACGTACGGACATGTCCTCCATTTTCCGGCAAGGTTTGTCAGTATAGATGGAACTGATAACTGTGTCATTAAAAAAAACAAAAAGCAAAAAAAAAGAAACAGCCAATTTGAGTCCCGTTGTCAGTTGGGGCTCCAAAATGCTATTGTTGGTACATGTTCCCACTTGTGTACATTTCTTGGCTTGTGCCTTATGACATGTTGACTTTGAGATTAGCACCTAGCATTAGCATGCTCTCAGCATATTCGCCAGCGTCTGCCATCGCTGCATTCCTCATTGTGTCATGAGGGGCTCGAACACTTGCACCTCGTTCTGTCAATCTACTCGGCATATTCACGAAAGGGGAAAAAAAAAAAACGGGAACTGCAGCCGGGATGCTTTGCCGTCATTTCCTCTGCGTCTTTTTTTTTTGAAAGAACCTCTTACTGACTGCAGGGATCTTTTGAGAGCTTCGCCCTGTCATTATCCCTTTAATGTCCCTCCAATAGCGGATTCCAGCATTTATGGTACAGGCCTACATTTGCCCATAAAGCCTTTTATTGTTCAGCCCAACTCTGTGGTGACCGTAACCTGGTTCTCCATTTTTTATGGGGACCTTCACTATATCACACCGGAGGAGGACAAAGCTGCCCACCATCGGTGTTTACCAAAGTATGGCCCACTCATAAATCCATCAGGGGCCGGCGGCATTCTGGAAATGCCTCAGCGGAGCAGTGGCGGGCTGGGGGGGGGGGGCGATGTGTGTGTGTGTGTGTGTGTTGATATAGCTTATTGTATTGCTTGGAATCCTCCACACTCTGTGGCCTTGAGTGAGAGAATCCATCTCGGCAATGATCATTAGCCCCCGCGCTTCTTTGCACTGAGACCATCACTCAGCAAATCAGAGGGAAAATTGCAATGGATGTTACCCCCCCCCCCCGGAGGAAGGTCACGCAGGACTTTAGCTGTCAGTAACATCGGCAAGTTCACATATGAACAGACTGGTGGGCGAAATTCCATTCGGAATAACGAGACGGCCAAGAGAATAGGAACAGAAGAAAAATCACCAAAAGTGCCGCGTTTGTCAATCAAAGTGACGTTTAAAGAAAAGAAAAAAAAAGACTTCAGGAAAATACAAAGCGCATGACACGTTTAAGCCACGACTGATGCAACCGACACAGATCCTCTCAAATGTATACGTACAAAGCGCAGGAAGCCTGGAATGGATGAAGCCTGGAATTCAATCCAACCTTCGCTGACTCATAAAACACTCAGTTGACGTGCACGGTTTGCATTGGAAGTTTTTCTCTGATGTATTCCGAGTTTCCATTTTCTCAGACATGACAAAGTTCCCCTCCAAAGTCTCTTGAAGGTATCAAGTTAGTTGGAGAAATGATAAAAGCGGAAGAAAGTTTGGAGCCAAAGTAGTCAGTCAGCCGGTAGGAACTTTCTCTTTTGTATACATGCCGGAATTATGCATAGAAATAATCCACGTTTAAAATTTTGTTAGCCCACGTTAAAAGAAAAACGCACACCGACTCCCTCCTCCAAAGTCTCCTGCATCACAACTTTCACTCTCCAAGCCCCGCACAAAGAGCCAATTTCCTGCTTCCCAATTCACACGTGTGATGCTCGGGGTGTCTTTGAGGGGATGTGAGACCTGGTGGTGGGCGAGTGGAGGAGGGGGGGGAAGGCGTATACTCTGTGGTTCGCTTTAAGTGGATTGCCCTCAGTCAAGTTATGCCCAGCCAAAAGCATTACAACACCTCTGCGTGTGACCTCCACTTAAGCGGTGCCCCCCCCCCCCATTAAAGTGGTGACGATTTTAAGGCCCGCCATGATTGTTGCGTTGGGTTTAAACTTAAATGAGTGAATAACACAGAGGTTGACTATCATTGAGCTATATATACTCTCAAGCAAGAGTGCATTATAAAGAGCGCCAGAGCATAGCTGAGAAAGTATTTTAAAAAAAATATTTGGTTAGTATAACAAATATATAAACCAGTGCTGTCAGTTTAAAAGCGTTATCGGCATTAATTTAAAACATTTTAACTTGATTAATTTTTTTTAATCGCGAGATTAATGCGGCACCACGTCACAGATGTTACATTACTCTAACATAATAAAATTTGCTCCAAGTTTGAAATCAAAGGAAATTTAGAATAGATAAAACACTGCGATTAATTACAGCTAATTCTGAGTTAAGTCTGAAATTATACAGTTAATCGCGATTAAATATTTTAATCGTTTGATAGAACTAATATAAACATATCAATTCTTTTTCCGAGTGCGTGTCAAAATGCAGAGCCGGTTCAAATGTTAATGAAAGCCCCCCTTTGCTTAGCCAGCAAGTTGGGATGTGGGGACAACAAAGGCCCTTGGGTGGGGGGTGAGCGACAGACCGCCGCGGCCGGGAGAATGACAAATGCCCCTGCCATCGCTGCCGCTGTGGCCCCTGTTGCCCTGCATCTTCCAGGGAGGTTGGGGAGTGGGGGTGGGGGGGGAGTGTCGGGGGTCCTCCTCATTCTAACCTGGGGAGGCCAGCAGGAGGAGAATTAATGGAATGGATGACTCTGCCGCTTTAAAAGGAGAAGGTAGCAGAGTGATGACGGCGAGGGAGGAGGAGTGATCAGCATTTCAAAAGAAGGGGACACTGAGAATGTAGATGGGGCAGCTCGCCTTATTCTCTCTGTAACTCGTGTGTGTGTGTGTGTGTGTGTGTGTGTATTGTTGTTGTTGGTTGCATCTGAAAGACTGCGTCCTCTTTTCTTTGGTCACGAATGTGTGTGGAGGTCATTTGGGAGTCTTGAGTTTTAAATCCCGTAGGTGGTCTACATTGTACCTTCGCCGTGAGCCAAATGGACGCCCTGTTATCTGACTGTGTGGCAATCGCGCTTCATGCAGGAACTAATTCAAAGAAGAAAAAGGAAGTGGAAAGCGACAATCGACATGTGGCGCGTGGTGTCAAAATGCGCATCCATTTCTGCTCAACACCAGATGACTGATGTGCCGTTGCTCAACAATGTTGCGCATACCTTCGCCCAGTGCCAAGGTCAACATTTTATCCGTGGAATCGGTCTTCTCTGGACATTATTGCATGCGGCGTCGCCAATTCAAAGTACGGAGCTCGATTCAAGCTATAAATTACAAAAGGCGTCCCACAAGGCGGAGCTATTGGAGTGAAAAAAATTGTGGAGCGACTTACTTCGGGTGGTTGTTTGTCCATCTGGTTAAGTTAGGATGACAAGATAAGAGGCTATGATTGGGCTGCCATTTTGGATTGAGCCACTTTGAGTGAGCGCGTTATCATTTTGCCTCATTCGGCTCAATTCAGCAGAGTTTTGAAGAGTTTGGTTTTCCATCTTGTGCAAGTGGAAATGACAACGACTCCATATCGGAAAATTGTTGATTTACTTTGATTTTGGGCGAGTGACAAAAGAGTAATTTGGCAGATATAATAAAAAGATAAATCATGGAAAATATCCACATACGAATGTAAAACTTTGCCTTTACAAGTGTAGTTTTTTTTTCTTCTTTCGTTGGCCTATCGCGACAGATTTCCATCTGTGGCGAAACTTCCCAGAAAGGAAAGTGAAAAGAAACACAAGAGGGGCTCGGGGTTGACAGAAATAAAGCTGAGCAGTCACTATGGCGACCCAAACCATCTGTGTTGTGAACCTGTCGAGAGGGGGAGTGTCTCAATAGTAAGTAAATAGACTAATGGGAAAAGTGAATGGCTCAGAAGGGCAGATCATTAGCAGGCCGCGTCTTAGCCATTCTCTCCGCGTTACCACGACAGGAGAGGGGGAGGGGGGGGTCACCACGAGAAAGAGCCCTGATAATATTTAACCAGTGCAGATCTATCATCAATCTGGACCCCTCCCGACAAACCATCAGTCCTCACCCCCCAACTCTGGCCTATTGTCATTCACACCCCGACTCCCTTTCACTCTTTATTGAATATTTTTGAGCCATTGTTCCACCTTACATGCACCCTCCGAACTACATTACTTCTCCCACTAAAGCTATGAAAGGAGTGGGGCGGCGGTTCGGGGGAACACCCCCCCCCCCCACCCCCTCTCCCAATAATATGTTACAATGTGAGGCCTAACAAAAACGTCAACCGGCCATGGCCGAAGTCTGGCTATTCTCAAGCGGCGTATCGTGTGACACTTTGCACCGCTGAATATATAGAAGCCAGTTGAACACGTGATTTGCTGCGAAAGCAAAAGGTATGATGGACAGACGCTAATTTCTTTTCGTCAGTGCTGCCAATGGGCCTTGAAGACGCGGGACGGGCAGGCTTTGCCGCTAAGAAAGGCGGTTCGTTGTACAGTATATGCGTGCTTACAGGCCCTTGCATGTTTCTATTTAGCGTGTTACGTCTTGCGTGTTCAGTCCAAGCGCATTTTGTCCATGTTCGGACTAAACTCGCAACAGTTAAATGCGTAACGGGATGGAGAAAAGGAGTGCCGGGGATTTGAGGAGATCTGGCTTGTCATAGCAAACCTTTTTTTTTTACTCCTTCAGTTTAATTAATCTTTGATTAGGACATTGTGTACATCATCCAAACAATTATTTCATAATATAAAGTCAGACTTAAATTAAAAATAAATTCCCACTTATCGCGCAAAAATAAATAAATAAAAATAAATTCCCACTTTTCGCGCTTGCACTTTTCTCACAATGATGCGCTTACACTCACGCCCAACAATGAGGCACTCTAAAACGACCAGCACAAAGCCTCGGACCAACTCCCCCTAAATTCTGTATTAAGGGGTCTTTAAAAATAACATTCAATGTATTTGTTTGATATCATACAAATATGATCACTTGTCCTGTTTGTAAACTGAATTTGAACGTAATTGAGTACAATAACACAAAACTAAACGTTATCTTCATCGCAGCCTGCGTACAAGAGGCTGTTGAGAAAGTCACGTATCGGACTATTTCGCTGATAACAAGTCATTTACTTCTTCCAAGATACAATAATGGGGCTGTTAAACAATGACAAGGGTCATGTCAACAAAACAACACTCCCCATTCTTATCCAACATCATCAGCCCGAAACATGACTTTGTTATTCTAGCGATCGCGAGCGTTCGCCGCTGTTTATCATATTGAATGTAGTTGTGGTGAAACAGCCTTACGCAACCTTTCCGGATAACCGAATGACACAATACAGTATAGGCAATATTCAGAAAGACGTCAACAAAAGTTGCTCACGAGCTTTAACAGTAATTGGTGAGCAATGTCTTCACTTCCTCCCTCCTCTGAACCTCAACTTCACTATTTTGCAAAACACTCAGAAGTGGACCCAAGTCACGCACGACCACAATCCTATATGGAGCCATTAAAGTACACCAAAGTAGTATTAATACCACCATGTAAGCATAAAGCAGAATTAAGGCCACAAAGACCGTTAGTCTTTGGACGTGACGCGAAGAGATTCGCCTCGCGGGTTCACGCGGTAATCCTCCCTCAGCAGGTTTACCGATTCCAATTTGGAAATGGGTCAATATTGCATCTGGCTAATCAGTTTGAACGTTCCCCGCATCCTGGTAGACACCAGAACAATGACAACACGGTGGTCAATACAAAGCGCAAACAATCAATGAGGGCATTGAGCCACAAGCCGCAAAGAAATAGACCCCCTCCCCCAACCCCCCGCCACCCCTGACATCATTTTAAGCACCGCAAGTCATTTCGAAGTGAGCTTTCACGTTTCAGATTGAAGTGCGGCTTGTCATAAGGTGCTTTGTTCCAGTCCGGCGCTATCACGCACAGGCAGACGCGCACTTATGGACGGTAAATGCCATCATCAGCACAATGCAGGTGCCCGATTATTCCAGCAAAGGGGGCAACAATGGTGGGCGTCCGCTGTCTGTCTGTGCCCCCCCCCACCCCCCAAAAAAAATCAGCCGTCTGGCAAAACAGCTGAGTACGGGGCCGCATCATCCGAGGTATTCCTGTTGTCCCAAAGCAAAAGTCAAACAATGGCTGATCGCATGTCAACGCCGCGACGACAGCGTTGATGTCATTTGAAACGATAAGGTTGGAATTACAACCTCTGGAATGACAAAAAGTTTCAGTAACCGTGTCTTGGGCACTTCAATCGTCCATTTTCTTTCCCCCTGGTGCCCGCGCCCGCCCCGAGGAAACCTCCAACTCTATATAATCAACTTAACCACTTTGCCGTATGCCGCCATGCTGAGCCGCCATGGGGTTTTACTGGTCACACGACCGCGCTCGCCCGGCTTATCTCGCGGCGTGCAGCAGTCAAGCGGTAGCGAGAGAGGAGCCCGGCCGGGCCTCTCGTTGGCCGCGCTGATTGAGTGGCTCACAAAAGACAGTATGGCAGCGTGCGTGTTTATGTGTGTGTTAAGAAAAGCCTCGCAGCTTACACGTAACACTATATTTAACCGTGCGTTGCTTTCCAAAAAAGAAACAAAAGCCAAACTGTTTTGGATGGTCTATTTTAACCTCTCTCTTTGAGAAGCAGCGATGGGGAAGCAATGAAGTACAAATACTTTCTTACTGTACTTCAGGAGATTTTTCGGGTATCTGGGCAAATCATGCGAGGGACTCACTGTGCCGACCTCTGACCAAACAAGCTGAAAGTCTTTTAATTTCCGCGGATGATGACATGACATTAAGAAAAAAAGAATCATAAATTAGCAATTTTTGCTTGACTGGTACATTCATCACCTCTTTTGTTTGTAATGAATAATACATTAAAAAAAAACACTTAATATCGGTAACATTTAGTGTTATGCTGACACTCTTATGAATGTAGAATGCTGTTAATTGGGTGACATTTAAGGTTGTGTTTTTTTGTAAAATGGCTGCCACAAAAAGAGTGAAGTCATGCTATCAATGTAGCCGCCGCGGCCGCTCGCTAGCTCGCGCTGATATTTTGTTGAAGCTTAAGGCTATTCGCCGTCTTGACTTACGCTGATATTTTGTTGAAGCTTAAGGCTATTCGCCGTCTTGACTTACTGACTGATTCGTTTTAAAAAAAAAAAACATAAATAAAAATTTAGCATAAAAAGTTTCACCCCAAAATGATCCTGCTACATAATAGACCAGTAAATAAATCGTTTTTTTTTTTTCCATGAATGTCGCATAGCTCCCGGTAAGGAAAACAGATCTCCACCTCTTCTTTAAACACAGTAATTGTTCCAAAGTACACAAATTCACCCGCATTTGCATAATAATGTTTTTAAATAAGAGGCGTAAGATCCCGCCCCCTGTTTGCTTGGTAATACATGCCCAAAAATAACTCGGGCAACATTTGTTCTTTGCCGTCGTATTTCATTGACAGGAAACACTGGTTCAAGTCTGGTTTCCTCTCAGTGTTATTGTTGCCAAGTTGCAAAATACTGCCAGCATTACGACGCACCCCCAGTTTCCTAATAATGAAAGCCACCCTTTTCTAGGCGGCGGGGGCCGCTTCTGCTGTGGGAGCACAAAACACATTTGCATGATGTTTCTAATAACACGACTGCAACAGGATGTCGCCTGCCCCCGCCCCCAAATGCCCAAAAAAGGGCATGAACAAATAAATAGACGGAAAAAAGGCCTTAATTAACAAAGACTGATTGCCAAAGAGAGTGCGTCACGAGGTGATGCAAACTATAGGAAATTGCACTGCACAGTTTCTCGCTTCTTGTCGACAGCAATTCAATTGCTTCAGCAATGTGAAGCGTGTGACATCATCCCGGCGCGACACAGTCGAGACGTTTCAAGCTATGATTCCTCGCTCGATTTTTGTGCTGGTTTATGTTGACGTCGGCCTGCTGTGTCCCGTTAGGTCATGCTTTACGAGTCATTATCAAAACAAAGCCTTTGGTGACCTTTGACCTTTGCGTCATACGTGAAATTCCCATCTTGAATTGTGACATGATGACAAACACCGTTCCGTGATTCGCTTCGGAGCAGACTTTCAGGGCCGTCCTGAAACAGCTACACGCGGTCATTTTTTGGGTTGCCTCACAAATGATAGCCTCCCTCCTTTTCTATTCACTCAGCCCCAAACTTTATTGGCTCCGTGTCCTTTTCCGCCTCTTTTGTCTGTGTCACAGTCTCTCCTTCTCTGCAAGCCCAGTAAAATACCTTTATCTCTCCCACCCGCTCTCACCCGCCTCGCTCTTGGGGGAAGATCAGTGCCAGCGAGGAGGTTTTATTTGTGTAATTTACATCCCCTCCGACAGCCTTCTGCGGCCCCCCCCCCTTACAAACCCTTGGCTTTTACAGCAGCCGGGCCCCCCTCATAAAGCCGCGGCTCTTTGTGACGGTCGAACGGGCCGGGAAGGAGGCTCGGCCGACTGCGCTGCGATGCGGAGAAAGCTGGTTGTAAAAAAATAAATAAATTCCTCGGTATTGCTTGGCTTCCTGTCTGGCTCGGTGCGGTTCGTGTGGAGCAGAATCTATGCAACCGAGGCAGGTGAAGGGCGGGTTACTTGACCAAACAGGCTTTACTAGATCCAGAGATCAGGGCATTAATCCTCCAGCCATCATGTGCTCGCTCTGTATTTGGCCATCTCGCCGCCCCGGTGAAAGGTCAAGCGCTAATCCCATTAAGAAGTGATACGGGCTCACCTGGAGAACCGGCGTGAAGCAGCGGCAAAATGAGAAACGTGTGTGTAAACGCGCTTTCTGTGGAATGTATCTTCAGCTATTCTGCGAAATTGTAAAACGCTGAGAATTTGACTGTGTGTATTTGAAAGAAAGCGGTCTGCTAGCTTAATGCTAACACATCAAGCGAAACACCATGGACCAGGTTAACAAAGAGCTAAATAGTTCCAAATATGTTTTTCTTTTTCAAGGGGAGGCTGAAAAACAACAAGGGAGTGTGGTCACGGAACGTTAAAATTGCATTCTCAAGGCACCTCGACTAGAAAATGCATTTTGACTGTTCTTATTATTTTCGGATGTCAGGGAGAAACTAATTTTAGCTTGGCGTGTTCATTATAAGAGCCTTGTTTTCACACTTTTTCACTTTTTTAAAAAGCTCACACTGATAAAAAAAAAAAAAACAGGCTAAGTTTTGTTGCCCTATTTTTATTTTATATCTATTATATTAAATTGTGGGGGATTCAATATTCAAAGCTTATCGGGGTTTAAATAAAAAAAAAAAAATCATCAAAAGGCGCCGACATCAATACGATCCCAAAAGAGATCGGCGCTAACAAGTGTGAAGATGTTGCAAGAGAAAGCGGAAGCGAACCCAATCAGAAACGAGGGCGAGAGATATTCGCCAGAAGACGCATGCCAATGAGAGCCGCTGCACAGAACGAGAATCGGGGTGACCTTGTGGAGAGGAGAGAGGGAGAAGACAAAGCGGGACGCGGCCGTGAATACAAAAAGTGAAGACGCAAAACCCCCCAAAATTTAAATGAGTCCAACGAGGGCCACGGATGAACACATTATCAAAAAAGCTGTGACCCAATCGCCAGCATTACGCCAAATCCATCACTGTGATGCGTTAATGAGGCGGTGAAAATACACACAGGGACATACACGCACGCACACACAAGCAGAGCGGCGGTATCGCAACCGGGTTGGAGTTGGACCTCGGGGAGAACAATGACCTCCAGTGGCTGTACCGATTTGCAATGTCAACAAGGACTGAGGAGTGGAGGAAAAAAAAACAAAACAACCCCCCCCCCCCAAAAAAAAACTCATTAGCGGTATTTGGACGGTCAGCTCCGAGCGCTCAAGAGCGGTAAACAAGTTGCGCTCCCGCTCGACAATGTCACGCACGCAGACGCGGGCGCAACCCGCCTCCTTCTGCGAGGGCGACGACATATCAAAAGGAAGTGTTGCCTAATTAAAACAGTGTGCAGACAGCGCCATATGCATCCTCGTTTCATTATCCCGCTTTCAGATCCGTCTTGGAATTGCAACGGATCGGGGAGGAAAAAAGCAAATGTTGCAACACCCTTGTAATTGTCGGAGAGCGGGCGACGGCAAAGACATGAGAAAGTGCACGCAAACAAAGTAGCGTGTCAACATCAGCGTGGGCCTGCCTCAATTGAGGGCTTTTGGGTTCGCTAGCTTAATGCTAAGGCGAAGGTGCTATCACGCCGTAAGTGACGGAATGAGCACGGAATGAGTACTCAGAGTCATATATTCTTTATCCTCTCCGCATGCAATGGCTAGTGTGAGTGCCGTACTGAAGAGCTGAGACGAGCTGAGATGTCTCTGCTGTCTGTCTTAAACTGCCTCCATATGGCCACGACGGGCAGACCAAAAGGAGCAGCACAATGACGGCTCATATCACAAATGAGCGTCGCCTCACACTAACAGCAGAACAGAGAAATGCGTCCTATTTTATTCGGGATGGGTTGTTTTTCCTGGGGTGTGCTGGTTTATTGTACAACAAATGAAGACACAAGACGGGGTAGTAGCGTGTCAACATCAGCGTGGGCCTGCCTCAATTGAGGGCTTTCGGTTCGCTAGCTTAATGCTAAGGCGAAGGTGCTATCACGCCGTAAGTGACGGAATGAGCATGAACACGCGTTGACAGACTTTCAACGTACTCAGGGTCATATATTCTTTATCCTCACCGCATGCGATGGCTAGTGTGAGTGCCGTACTGAAGAGCTGAGACGAGCTGTCTGTCTTAAACTGCCTCCATATGGCCAAGACAGGCAGACCAAAAGGAGCAGCACAATGGCGGCTCATATCACAAATGAGTGTCGCCTCACACTAACAACAGAACAGAGAAATGCGTCCCATTTTATTCGGGATGGGTTGTTTTTCCTCGGGTGTGCTGGTTTATTGTACAACAAATGAAGACACAAGACGGGGTAGTAGCGTGTCAACATCAGCGTGGGCCTGCCTCAATTGAGGGCTTTTGGGTTAGCTAGCTTAATGCTAAGGCGAAGGTGCTATCGCGCCGTAAGTGACGGAATGAGCATGAACACGCGTTGACAGACTTTAAACGTACTCAGGGTCATATATTCTTTATCCTCACCGCATGCAAAGGCTAATGTGAGTGCCGTACTGAAGAGCTGAGACGAGCTGTCTGTCTTAAACTGCCTCCATATGGCCAAGACGGGCAGACCAAAAGGAGCAGCACAATGACGGCTCATATCACTAATGAGCGTCGCCTCACACTAACAACAGAACAGAGAAATACGTCCCATTTTATTCGAACCCGGCCTGCTACTATTAATTATTCAACAGGCAGGTGAATTGGGATGTTGACGCCCATAGGTAGAAAAAGGCCTGATTAAAGGCAATGAAGAAATCTGAATTGAAGGCAATAAAGGACGTGCTTGTTCTAGTTTTCTCTTTTTAATATAGTCATAAACACAAGGCCTGTGACCATGTGTGTGTGTGTGTGTGTGTGTGTGTATGTGTGTGTGTCAGCAAGCGCGTGTGCCTAAGCAGCTTTCAGAGCGGAGACAGAAGGAAAACAGAGCGCCCCCGCTGGCATTCTCAGTGGTGTGACACAGAAAGCTTGTTGGTCGGGGGCATTAAATCTTAATGCACAGCAGTGCCAGTGAGGGGACGGCGCAAATGAGAAGATGAGAGGGAGAGAAAGTGGATGGAAAGCGCAAGAGGAGGGAACGGCGGAGGGCTTGCGTCTGTGTGTGAGTTGGAAGAAGTCTTCAGACGCTGTTTTTAAGTATAAACGCAGATTAAAAATAAAGTAGGAGGAGTGACCTGGTTCCGATACTTGAAAGGAAAAAAAATCAAATAAAAATACAGACTCGAAAATGTGTTTAGGTACAAAACTCAAAGTAAAATTGAAGTAAAATGAAGAGAGACTCGTGAGGGCAGACCAGGAGGGGGGTAGGGGGGGGGGATATCCCAAGATACCAGGAAAGAGCAGAGTAACACTAAATCAAAGCGGTTAAATCATAATGTGTTAATGAGTGTGTTAACCCCTCTGCCCCCACCCCTTCTCTTTTCTCTCCGCTAAAAGCCCGCGCCCCAAATGCTGTCGTCCCTAATTCATCCTTTTGATAGAAACAGACAAGCTAGATGAACTAGGAATCGGGGCAAAAGTATCTGGACGCGGCCACTCTTTCGGGAAGACCACCTGGAGCGTTGACAGCAGAAATTGTGCAGATTTAGCATAGATTTAGATTTAGTGTAGTTGAAGAGTAAAGGGTGAAACATTATCCGATCGTCCCGTTTTTTGACGACGCCGTGATTGAAAGATCTAGAAATGGTTGTTGCTCTATATGCAAATTAATCCCCCCCCCCCCGCCCACCCACCCCCACCCTTTTCCTGTCCTCCGCCTCTCTCGGCGGAGTGATAAATGCTGTCTACAGGCTATAAATCCAGAGGGAGTCCCGACAGGCGTCCCAATAAAGCGCTCTATTTTCTCCCCGTTTGTCTTGAGGCCTAGAGGAAGTGAAATAACATTAGTGGGATGAAGAGGAGAAGGAAGAGTGAAATGTCATCAGTGGGACACACAAAGGGCGCATCGGCAAACAGACGGAGGGAACAACAAAACAAAGTTGAAAAGGATGCACGAGCTGGCGGCGGCTGCCCTGTTCGTAAAACGACGCCAACTGCAGCGAGCAGGCACAGCAAATGCTAACTTTCCGTCATCGGCCAGGTTATTGTTCGGGTTGTTCGAATCATTGTTCGGGTTGAAATAAAATGCAATACATGCTGATAGAGGGAGGCAGAATGTTACACTTGTGAGATGATAGCGGCCATGAATGGGCATGTACGGCTTTAAAAGGCGGGGTCTGGCCTGGTGAGTGCCGTGGGTGTCAGTTGGAGGTGCACTGATTCATCAATTCATGGACAACAAAATTGAATTTCAAATAAATCGATAATGACTTATGTATCTAAAGACCTTGTTTTAATTTATTATTGTCTAAATTCCTCCGAATTTCAGCCTCTCAACAGTAAATTTTGTCGGAATTTTGTCGTCTTCCGCGCAAGCATCATCTTCGTGTTGAATCAGCATAAAACATTGCCAAAGCTCCGATTCCACTTGGGGAAAATAATTACTTTTTTTTTTTCCATGTTCCAGACCAAGCCAGAATCGGAATTAGAACTCATTTAAGTTTCTGCACTTTCTACACTCTCATATTGAAATAATGTTCTGTTCTCTAATGAGGGGAAGGAAATTTCAACTGTATCCGCTTCATTTACTGCAAAGCTTTGCAACAGAGATTACTTTGACCTTTTTTTTTTCTTTTGCAATCAAAATATTCAAGTTATTGAATAGCCGCGCTATCTACATGTGAGTTAAAAATGTGAAAATGTGACTAGCTTGTACAATATAAGCGACAGTTTGATCTATTTTCCGTTTCCTTAAAGGAGGGGGGGGGGGGGGGGGGGGACGGTATCAAATTGCGAACAAGTCCGCAAGACTTCTGTAGCATTTTTGGCGACATCATCAGTGACAATATTAACATTCCAGCGATTCATGTCAAAGTATTTGATGTTCTGGCACCGTTTCAGTAATGGCTGTAGCAAGCTTTGGCCTCCATTGAGTCGTTCAGTCGGTGCCAGGAACATCTTCAAAAGTTATTATTAAAAAAATGTAAAAAAGAAAGTCTTTTCAACCCCGTCGAACTGAAAACGATTCATTGGCGTGAACGTATAAGCGTTGCCCATCAGCAACAAGGTTGCTGTCGTATGACCTACAGCGAGGAGCAAAGCCGTCGGAATTGCTCATGTGTTTGCAGTTATGCATCTCAACGCAGGAATTCTATCTCAAGACGTTGAGATATGAGCAAGCAGGGGTGGGGGGAGTGGGGGGGGGGGGAGCTCCAAGGATTCATGCTCCAAAAAGGATTCCCACCTGGTAGCAATTTAACCCAGTGGAGCAGACCCTGGCGAGCGGAAAAAAAATGAAATAAAATAAAATAAAATAACGTCTGTCGGGAAAGTGGTTTCATTTTTCAATCAAATAAATCACGACCTTTACAGAAAATCATTTTTGTCTTTTAATGGCCTCGCTCGCGTTTGAAGTTTGTCGGAGAGGGGGGCGGGGGGGGCAGCTCGGCTTTGAAGTCCACGAGGAGGAGGAGCAAGTGCACGTCCACGTGCACGTGTTTGTGCGAAAGACGGGAGAGAGTGAGCAATCATACCGGTGGCCTTCTCCACATCCTTAAAACACACTGGAGGTAGTGTAAAGGGAGACAAAAAACACAAGGAAAACCTTTTCTCGCAAGCAATAATCAGAGTCGTCACCGCTACCGAGCAGAAAATACAGTAAGCCGATCGCACGGCAAACTAATCTTTGACGTCTGTTGTGAAAATTCTCGTGCCGCAAACATGATTTCATTGTAGAGGAGTTTCACTGTATCAAGAATCGTATCCAATCAGCACAAACCTATCTTCCAAAAGTCAAACACGAATCCAGAAAACCACCCCCCCAAAAAGTGAAATTATTAAGAATCAAAATGAAGTTCACCGGCTTAAGTCATGACGGTTGAATTTGATCTGGAGGAGTTACGAGTTTCGCGTATTAAACAGACAAAAACAATCCTTTGAATCCACGGCTCATTTGCGCGTGCTCCTTTTATCTGGTGCGACATGTCAGCGCCAGGCTACATTTTGGCGGCAACAAGACAAACGTCTGAGACGAAAGTACAAACGGTCGCCCGAGCGTGTCGACGGACTGCCTTCCCGATAAAAGTCTTTAAACGTCCCTTTAAAAAAAGCGTTTTCCCCTGGAGCGCTTCCACGACTTTCCGTGCGTACCTTCTGTCCAAGCGATCTGCTTTTGACATAGAGGCTACTCTTCAAAGGTCTGGAAGCACATCTGCCAGGATGGATACGCCCTCGCTTGCCTGCCTGTGTTATGGGAGGTGCGCGGGTGCGCAGGGGCCACATCCTTGTCTTTCCTGCGCAGATCGAGCGAATTTCCTCCCCATGGCAGGCCTACACTTGCTCCCTGGGATCATATCGGAATATCGTCCCTCTGCTGCACAAAGACCGCCGACTCCCGTAATTTATAGACGACGGTTCCAAGTCAAGTGTATAGCAGAACGTTTCTGGCTGAAGGGGCTTGGTACCGTTTTGAGGGTTGTGGGGGCGGGGGAGAAAGGCAAGATTAAAAATATCCCATGAAAAGGAAGAAGTAGAAAGGAGACGGTGAGGAGATAAAACAAAAGAAGTAAAATGAGGGCAAACAAAGTCAGGCGAGTGCTTACAGGAAATAGATGTGTTTGGTGGGTAAATATTGAATCAGCAAGACTGTTGCGCTGCCTTCTTGCATTTCCCTCCGAGTCGTCTGTGTCGACAGCAAACAGACGCTTTCACCTTCACTCCCAGGCATCAAAACAAAACACGTCGACACACTTATTGACCCAAGCGTCCGAGTTCGGCATCGGCAACGCTAAAAGAACGCCGTCGATAGCCTCTGACTCGCGGCCTTGTGCATTCGTTCGCCTCATTTGGGCATCGGTGGGGGTCCAATGGCGATTCTTTGGGGTAGCTTAGGGTTCGTTTGGGCCTGCAGTGATTTAAAATGCCTGAAGGGAGCCCGGTAGCCCAGTGGTTAGCACGTCGGCTTCACAGTGCAGAGGTACCGGGTTCGATTCCAGCTCCGGCCTCCCTGTGTGGACTTTGCATGTTCTCCCCGGGCCTGTGTGGGTTTTCTCCGGGTGCTCCGGTTTCCTCCCACATTCCAAAAATATGCATGGCAGGCTGATTGAACACTCTAAATTGTCCCTAGGTGTGAGTGTGAGTGTGAATGGTTGTTCGTCTCTGTGTGCCCTGCGATTGGCTGGCAACCGATTCAGGGTGTCCCCCGCCTACTGCCCGGAGACAGCTGGGATAGGCTCCAGCAACCCCCGCGACCCTAGTGAGGATCAAGCGGTACGGAAGATGAATGAATGAATGAATGAAGGGAGGCCTCCATTTCCTCCTTTCTCGTGATCTTGCGCCTCTTTCTCCGCAGTTTCTTCCTAGCAATGAGCCGCTAGCAGAGTTTCTGGGTCACGGAGTGATGCGTCAGTCTATCAAGGATTGATTTGAACTTTTGTCTTGTCTTTGTTTGTGAACGTCATTTACATCTGACAACATTGCCAAAACAATCGTGTTCATGCGAAAACGGCAAAAAATGCTTGAAATGCAGTACACCGCCATTTTAAGTCGGCCAGTCGTCAGCCGCGTTAGCTTGTCGGCTAGCATCGCTTCTTCGTCTTTTGTCGTTCTCGCTTCTTGCCGCATGATTAGCAACTACTACAATACAATACATGCTACGCCTTCATTTTTTTTGGGTGATCGCAATTCTCGCAATAAATTTCGCTGCGCTAGCTGATGCTTGTAGCTGAGGCTAAGCAAGATAGCGTCGCGCCTCCTACTCCCCCGGTAGTTCCCGAGCCGCCGGAAAAGAAGGGAGAATGGATGTCTGTTTGACTCATGATGACTCACATATAGAGCTAGCAGCCCTTTCGGCTCAGACGCGGTTGAAACCAATTTGATAAAATGATACAGATCACTTAACTGGTTAGACATAATGTTGAATGCCAAGAGTGTTTGTGTGTCTCGACTAAATAATCCAGAGGGTTCATATAAAAAGCCTATTGGGGTTTAAAAGTCAGCTCCAACGGCATTGTTTCTTTCAGTCAGCACATGCCTGGAATTTGTGTTTTTGCCGCCTGCGCATGTGTGTGTGTGTGTGTGCGCGCTTATCGGTTAGATTTTATCTTGACAGCAGCTGATCAGTCAACGTCGCGGACCGTGAAATTCCTCGGTCTGACGTCTGTCGACAGTTTGGGTGCAAAAACAACACGAGGGCTGCCGGACTTGTGTGCTGGAAAAGTTGTGTCACCTTTTTCGTCGGCTGCGTTACTTCAAAGTAAAACTAAATAAAAACGAAACTATAATGCATGGAATATTTTACATGATGCTGAAAAGTTTTTTTGTGTTCAAAAGCAGCGTATTTATCACATGTTTTGTGTGTGTTTATTCTGACACGCATTTATACTATAGGGGACATTAGAGTGTGTGTGTGTGTAGGCATGTTCTTGTACTCACGACATTGTGAGGACCGGCATGAGTTTTTAACCAACAGAGTGAGGACATTTTGACGAAGTGAGGACATTTTGTGTGTGTGTGTCAGTGCCAGAAGGGGACAGTGCTGCTTTCATGTGCCTCAGAGCACAGATCACAGTGCTCAACAGCTTTTTGCCTCGCCTCGTAAACTGACTCGAAAAGGGGAAGGGGGACACACACAGCAAAAGAAAAGACGAGCGTGAAACGAAGGGGAAGAGCCAACAAAGATCAAGTCGAAAATTAATTACAATGAGAGGAAGAAGGAAAGATAGCATCAGAAACGGATGCTGCCCGTCCGCAGGCATTGCGAACGTCCGTTTTCTTGAGCGCTAATATTATTGTATGAAACGACACGCAATGGGCATTTTCAGGAATACAGTTTGGTCCCATTGCCAAAAGCACTAAAGTGGACATGAATTGATTACGCCGCGGCTAAGGTACTTCAAAGTCAAATAAAACTTCGGCCGGACACCCTGCGTTCTTCCCATTTGCCTCTGAACTTTCTCGTTCATCCTTGGGATGGTGTTCTCAGAGCATCGGATCGACCGGAGCTGTCCTAACGTCGCCTTTGAACATCAAGTGATGAGGCCGGCTCGGATGAGAGGCCAAACTTCTTCCTGAGAATCCTTAAGCTCCACCGACGCCTAACGTGAGCGCAAAGTAAAGCGAAGGCCGACAAACGTAGCCTGCGTGCCGAGCGCATCATGGCTCATTTTGAGGAGACAAAGTGCGATCTAGCCCCCAAAAGCTGCGAGGTTAACGTGTGGCGGCGGCTCCCTTAAGAAACGGTGCCAAAATAAAGCCGGCGGCCCCATAAGCTGCGGCCCAGCCGAGCTCTTTTCGCACTTTAGCGCAACATAGCCCGCCATTGTGCCGCGGCTGAAAAAAAAAAAAAGCGCATTAGCTGCTGAGAAAAGGGCTTCCCCCCTGAAACCCCCCCCCCCCCTCCTCGGACAACAAGCTTGATAATTCAATCACTCTCCGAGGCAGAGAATCCAATGAAACCGCTTGGAATCGTTTCCTCGATCGTCTCCTCCATTAAGGTAAAGCGCCCGATATTTTGATATATGCCGTCATTCCTGGCGCTTATCAAAGGACAAATAGAGGAACGGCGCATAAGAGAGAGTCGTTGACATTTGAATGCACGCGGCGCGGGTGAATTATGACACGGCGCGATGGGTGTCGCATAAAGGCCATTAGGAGATAGCGATATATATATTTGTGCGCGGAAGGGAGGGAGATAAAAGGAAGGAGAAGGAGGTCAGCGCCAGAGCGGGTTGAAGGAAAGTAGACGCGCTGAAGGCGCGAGAGATGAGAGGGGGGGGGGGGGGGGGAAGATGAGTTCTTATCACGTTACCCTTGTCTGGACTTTTTTGCAGGGCCTTTGAAGAGACGAGCGAGAGAGGGAGAAAAAAAAAAATGATACTCCGGCTGGAACATCAGTATGAGATTTTGATGATGCCAGTGTTTAGCTGGCGCGCTTGCGCGTCACAATGCGCACGTATGGATCCCCACCCCCACCCCCACCCCCCACCCCCGTCCCCCGTCCGTGCAAATGTTCGCCATAGATAGCATACGTCCTCGTATTCCTAATAGAGCGCGCCGCGCGGCTCGGCACGTGGGATGAAGCCATCCGCCGGATTACGGCGGGGGGGGGGGGGGGGGGGGGGCGCTCGCACAAAAGTGGGGGCCTGGGATTTGTGAAAAAAAAAGATGTCAAAAGAAAGACACAGCAAGCGATAGAGAGAGGAAAGGAAACACAGAGAAGGGGGCTTAGCGAGTGCGACCACGCTCGCCAAGCCACTCGGGGGGGGGCTAAATCCCGCGGTTAGGATCAAGTATTCCGGGCAGGGCTTTGGCCCCAGGTTCCCTTTCAAGCAAATGGAAAATAACAGGCTGAGAGTAAATAGGTGGCCGGGTAATGATAGCTCTGTCAAGTTCTAAAGTGGAGAAAGGCAAGAGTGTGCGGAGAGGACGATAATAGGGAATGAAAAGAGCAAAGTGTGGGCCAACGCAACGCGGTCGGGGGATGGCGAGGAGGACAAATACAACAAAAAGCGCTACGGGGGGTAAGGTTTGAGATGCTGTTAGGGGAGAGGGGGGCGCGTCGCACGACAAGAGGCCGAATTGGAGAGCAGGAGGACACAGTGACAGCGTTTCTCAGGGAAGCCTTGTTGGAAGAAGCTCACTGGCGTTGTTTTTTTTTTTTTTTTTTTTTTTGGCAAGAGCCACATGCGCGTATGCACGTGTGAGCCTCGGGCTGCAATTCCTGCCGGCGCTTTGAGAGATCCGCATCTGGATCTCGGTCACCGCTCTCATCTCACTCTGAAATCCTGAGCTCCTTTTTTTAAGATAAGATAAGATATCCTTTATTTGTCCCACACTGGGGAAATTTACAGCGTTATTTTTTTATTTTATAATAATTTAAATAATTTAATTAAATTATTTAATTAAAATATTTTTTAAATTAATAAAAATAATTTTATTATTTAATTTAAACGATTAAATGGACATTTTGTGGGGAAATCATGAGAGGTGGGAATTTTCTTTTTTTTTTTTTTTTTTTTTTTGTCCAGATGTGGGCAGTCTATTCGGCCATAATTTCACCGAAGCTCCTGAAAGCCAAGATGAGCGCGATGAGTGTTCCCGCGAGTGCACGGCAAAATGATTGAAACCTCTTCTGTCAGGCCGTCTGTCTGTGATTGGTTGTTTTCTCGGGGGAGGGGGGTGGTTTCTTAAAAATCTTTTCATTCACGTTCAATTGTCGAGGTTAGAATATGACAAAAATATGATGATTATTATATTTTTTTTTCATTGCAAACTCCCTCTTATATCAACTCCACCTCTGTTTTATGCTTCATTGCAACACAAAACCTGAGCGGTTGGCGATTTCTTTTCTTTCTTTTCATGCTTATCTCTCTATTCAAATCACTTGTAACCGTACCTTGCCATCCATGAGCACAAGCGCACGTGTGCAAGATCATCATCGGCGGCTCCCGACAGCGTGTTTAATCCATTCTCACCACTTAGCCGATAAAGCGAATGAGTTGAATTTACCAGCCGGATAAGCTTTTTTTTTTTTTTTTTTTTCCCATTCCCATCTCGGCGCATCTATTTTGCCCTCACAATAGAACACAAGGAGATTTATACAATTTTATCTATAAATATAAATCTATATAATATATATACATTTCCTTCATTTATTTGTTTATGTATTTATTTATATATTTACAATATTTGTAATCATTTGTATTTATTTGAATCATTTTATTTGTATGGAGTCGGTCAACATATTGCTTAACGAGGACCCAGTTAGTGGCGCGATAAAAAAAAACTAAAATAAAAAGCCGGGGACGGCAGAATCAAGAGTGTCACTTCATTTTTTCCAAGGTTCCAATAACGCTCCAGTTAATTAACGAGGTCAATACGCGAGATAGGTTGGATGCGACGCAGCCGTTGTTGAATGCGCTTGGCGCGGCCATCTTTAATGAGCTTCCGTTCTTGCTATCGGACTTATTGGCAGCCTTGGAATGGCTTTCCGATAATGACGAGCGCCCCCTCCGTCGGGGTTATTCTCAATGAATCGGATACCGCGTCGCTTGTTTACAAAGTGCTTAGGTCAATGACATAAGACGGCGTTTGTGTACACGTGCACGTTGGACCGCTGCCAACGGGGGAGCACCTCGCACGTTTTATAACCCGATCAGAGGGGCATTGTGAGCGCAAGTGTTTGTATATTTTCGCCACCCATGGAGCGCGCTCGCACGTCCCCCCCTTGATTCGGGCGGACCACCGAGGCAGAGGGGAACCACCTGTTCCATCCAGGAAGCAGCTCGCGCACGCTCCGGCCAAGATTAGCATATCCATATTTACTCACGGCTGCTGCGTTTCTCTGCGGGTTTCTTAATGGCTTCACTTCCTTAAAGTCTGAAAATACTCTTTCACAGTCCTCCACCTGGCCAAAAAGCACATTTATAAATGTGATTTGGGAAAGAAAAAAAAATCAAAAAAGGGCTTTAGCGGTTCTGGGAAACGCTCGAGTGGCAAGCAATTACAGAGGCCGCCGAAACAAGCGCAGCCTGTCGAAGGGGAAGCCAATTAGACCGGCGTGGCAGCAGGTAGCGAGCCGGCCGAACTCTTTATGATCCCTCAAAACACATCGCTAATCTAACAGCACGGCGACAGACAACGGAAGGCATTAACGATAAGAACGGGATCAATAGCCGAGTCGGGTTATTGCCCGCTTGGCTCCGTTTTCATCAGGGCGAAACGTCTCCAAAGGGTTTTTAATCGAAAACGCCCGTGAACGTTGCGCCGATTGTGTGTAATGAGACATTTGATTGGCTGTGTAATAATATTTGTTGAGGTTCGATTCCGAGCGCGAGGGCTCCCCGTTGATCATCCAACCCCTTAAGCAATAAAGCTCCAGGCAATAAATGCCATATCAATACCCGCTCTGGCGAGGGCGCACCAGGTGGGAAAAATGCTGAGAAATAGCAACCGGGGCTCTGCTTGTTCCAAATAATGCTTCGATACTGTACGTGTGGTGAAGGTTTGAGAAGAATGACACCCAGCTGACATCTCACAAATTGTCCACTTTTACAGTGTAGACCACCGCATCAATCCAGCGTCTTTTTAGCAATAAATGATCACATGACCATCACGTGGCCCACTAGGCATCCTTCAACCGTTTGTTATGATGCTTTCTATATGGCATAAAAGGCATTTAGGGATCATTCATTCATTCATTCATTTTCCGAGCCGCTTGATCCTCACTAGGGTCGCCGGGGGGGTGCTGGAGCCTATCCCAGCAGTCTTCGGGCAGTAGGCAGGGGACACCCTGAATCGGTTGCCAGCCAATCACAGGGCACAAAGAGACGAACAACCATTCGCACTCACACTCAGACCTAGGGACAATTTAGAGTGTTCAATCAGCCTGCCACGCATGTTTTTGGAATGTGGGAGGAAACCGGAGCAAACCGGAGAAAACCCATGCAGGCCCGGGGAGAACATGCAAACTCCACACAGGGAGGCCGGAGCTGGAATCGAACCTGGTACCTCTGCACTGTGAAGCCGACGTGCTAACCACTGGACTACCGGGCCGCCCATTTAGGGATCAGTTAAGATGAAATAGAAACAAGGACGGGCGGTCGGACCAACCGATGGATCGACGGGCCCTTAAAAATCTGCAATAGAGATCCGATACAATATTCACATTTTTTATGTGGATTGGTAGCCCCCCCCCGTGCTAGTTTTTAGTAGATTTCCGTAAGCGTGCGAAGCAACAGACCAAAATAACCGTCTTGGCAAGAGGTACCAAGCCGATTGCAAAGTTGAAACAAAACAAAGCAAAAGTCTCCGGGAGATGATGACGAAGCGGAGCAATCTGACGGCGCACAAACGAGGGAAACGAGGGCGCGCGTCAACGTTCCATCCATTCGCCGCCTCCAATCCGACGGATTGCAAAGCCCCTCTCTCTGCAACTTCAAGCTTGGCAACCCTCGTCTCTCTCTTTTGTCACTTTTCAGCAGCGGATTGGCTTGGAGAGGGCTTAGCCGCGCCGTTTCAAATGGGAAGGTGAGCGGATAGGGCGGGGCATGTGGGGGACTCCGCTGACTGTCACGTGACTGGCAAGACTTGGAGAAACATGCCAGTGTGAGGAGCCATCGTGTGTTTTGCGCGTGTGTGCGTATACGTGAGGCAGCTGCGGTGTGTCCCGTGCTCGCTGGTGTTTACTGACAGGAAATGTTTGTCCAGGCTTAAGGGAGGGGAAGCTCGCCGCCCCGTATCGCAAACACTGGGAAAGTGGCCCAGCACACACACACACACACACACACGCGCGCGCACACACTTCCAAGCGTGTAAAAAGGGGAATCTGACGGAAGCGCCAGTCTTTGTGAGAGAGGCGCCACATTTGGTAGCGGGGAAGTGCTAGCCGGAGGGGTCGGCCACTATTGCTTGCATTCCAGCAAAGCGGGACGTCGGAAATTTTCGACCTCCGAGGAGGGAAAAAGTGTATTGATGCCACTCAAAGTTCAAAGAGGTCAAACAAAGAGTTGCTCTTTTTTTTTTTTTTTATGTCACGAGTGTGAAGGATACCAAAAATAACAGACAATTACAGGCCACATATGGTCGCCGTCGCGCGTGGGCCGCGCCGCTAGCATGTAGCCAGCGAAAAAAAGCCTTCGAACTTCGCAAAAGCAGTCACCTGCGTTCTACAAAAGATCTTTGATTCATGAGTGATGCAACAAATACAAAGCGCCAAAAAAAAAAAAATCTTCCCTTATTGGCTTTGTTTTGTCTTTGCAGCATCGCGCGGGAAAAAAAAACAAAACACACCGAGTTAGCACACGGCTGCAACATTTCCTTTTGGAAAGACGCAGAAAAAAAACCCCAAAACTTTTTCACCTACTTAGACGAGAAACTTTGCGCCACAGGCTTATGATTGACTGCAAAAAAAGGCGTTGGCAACAATGATCATATGTGAGAAGTTTATTCCGGGAGCGCTTGCCAGTTTTTGTCTTTTCGCAATGAGCCGCGCTCCTTCCTCTCTGCCTGTCCTGCCTGATGTTGTTATTTATGTGTGTGTGTGTGTGTGTGTGTGTGGGCTCATAAATTAAGGACAGCGCTGGAGGCCCTGCGAGCGCGTGGGGGCGTACATTTGTGGCTGTTTACCAACACACGTCTGTCAGACGGGGGGACCGAGCCGCACGGAGAGGAACGCGTCTTTTCTCCGAGAAGCTCACGTGTATGACACGCGTGTCACACGCGCGTCACAGAGGTCAAGCGAGGACAAAAGGGAACTGAAAATTGGACTTACTGGCTGGCGAGGGGGTACTGTAGCCGCTGAGAGGAAGTCCTGGCAAGGCCGGAGGCGAGAGACTCCCCAACATGTGCGGGAAGAAGTAGGAGTAGGCGGGCATCGGGAAGCCGTTTAGGTGCGGGCCCGGCATCGGGTTGCCCTTCCCGGCCATGACGCGTGCCGCTCGCTGAAGAAAAAGCCCTGCGCAGTTTGTAGTCCAGCCAAAAGTCAGTCAGTGTCGTTCTCCGGTCTGCTTTAATCCCCCATGGGAATGCTGGATTAGCGCATAATCCAACAGAGTGTCCGGCGAAGGTCGCGAACGAGTCGTCAGCGAGGTTAAAATCCAGTTGAGGGCTCAGTTACTGAGGAAACAATGGTTGGAATATAAAAAAAAATAAAAAAGGAGCTCCAGGGTGCCGCACGGGCTTATAAGGAGGTCATGGTTCTTCCAGTCCCGACGGGGTTTGGGAGAAGAGGAGGTTTGCTAGCCGCAGTCCGAGTTGCCGATAGTGGCGATGCCGACGCGAGTGCTTGCGAGCTTCCTCGATGGGGTTCCTTTCGGGCTCAGATCACATGATGCTCTCTCGGGATGCGCCTCCTCCTCGTAGCCTCTGTCGAGAAAAACGAAACAAACGCGGGGGGGATGATTCGGTACTGCGGCGACGATACTGTTTCCCTTTCGGAGAGCTCGAGCTAAAGAGCGCTTTTGTTTTGACGCTAATTAATGGTAATGTCTCATCTGAAACCTTACGAAAACAACCCATCTGCCTTAATTACCTAATGGGGTGTTAAAACCGCGAGGAGAGCAGCGGGCGCGCGATGTTTCTTCGCAAGCTTTTGCGCGCCGCTCATTAACGGTGACAGGCTGCAAAAATAGTGCGGGAGACGAGCGAAAGGCGCGCAAACACAAAAGAAAAACTTGGCTAATTACACCGGTTGCCGAAGCCAGAGGTGAAACCCAAGGTGCCACTCTGGGACCACTGGAGATTTGTTGCTGCAGAGTTTTTTTTAAAAAAACTTTCATAACAAAGACAGAGTTGTTATCGGCGCAGAGAGCGCCGGAGAACGTAATTGCCATCAAGAGGTACACTGACACGCCGGCGTAAACAAGATGAAGAGAGGAGCAGGGATTCAAAACAGCTTGTCACAACACAAGCGCCGTTTATTCCCTCCCGTAATGAGCCATTTACGAGCCGCTGAGAGGTAAACTGGAATTATCGGTTGGAAACAAAGCAAGGAGGGGCGGGGGGGGGGGGGGGGGTTGTGTCTTTGCATGAACGCTGTTGCGCAAGAATGCGTCGCCGGGGCATGAATCACACCAGGACATCACGGATGAACTCACGGGAAAGGGAGAGGGGTCAAGGCGGACGTGTCGTTGCCTGTTTAGCGCGCATAAAGGGCGGCGATGCGGCGGGCGAGAGGCGTGTGCGGCAACATGGATGGGGGAGGAAACCCCGTCGGAAGCGTCAGTCACTCGGAGACAAAAGCTGGAAAATTCATCCAATTCAAATCGGCACGTGTCGGACTGTAGAAAACGAAAGGATGGATGAAGGCGTTATGCAATCCACCATGTTTTTGCACCTTCATTCATTCATTCATCTTCCGAGCCGCTTGATCCTCACTAGGGTCGCGGGGGGTGCTGGAGCCTATCCCAGCTGTCTTCGGGCAGTAGGCGGGGGACACCCTGAATCGGTTGCCAGCCAATCGCAGGGCACACATAGACGAACAACCATCCACGCTCACACTCACACCTAGGGACAATTTAGAGTGTTCAATCAGCCTGCCATGCATATTTTTGGAATGTGGGAGGAAACCGGAGCACCCGGAGAAAACCCACGCAGGCCCGGGGAGAACATGCAAACTCCACACAGGGAGGCCGGAGCTGGAATCGAACCCGGTACCTCTGCACTGTGAAGCCGACGTGCTAACCACTGGACTAACGGGCCGCCTGTTTTTTGCACCTGTCAACCATATTTCCAACGGCGACGTACATTGCGATAGTTCCAACAAGACCGATGCGTCTGTTTTCAGTGCATGTCCCAAGCTCTAATAAGTCGTTAAATCAAACCGAGAGCTGACTTGATTCCACTTCCACTCACAGACTTCTTCTCATTGATTGTTGTGCGAGAGCACTCTTGTCGCTTTGTCATTGTGAGCTAGCGCTGGCGCTAGTTATCGTGGTATTTGCTTTTAAAGGCCACACTCTTCACTGAATAACCCGTGCCATTAAATCATAAATGAGCCGGGTTAAGAAACACACACACACACACACACACACACACACACACACACACACACACACACACACACACAAAAAGCCTCCAAGGTATTTGCTTTCCAAGCATCCATTTTTGGAAATACCGCCCGTCGGAGGTATCATAAAAAATTCATTAGAATTGTCAACACCCGGCGAGTGATGCAACACCATCTATATTTTCATGTAACGACCTGGGGGCTATATAGACGCTCCAGTCTTTCAACAAGGAGCGAGTTCTCACTGGGTCAACGGGAGAACTCCCGAGCGGCGAAATTACTCATACCTTCTTCCCCGTTCTCATGGCAGCGACTCGTGTGGCCGCTGTGAGTGATACGGCGCGTTGCACGTCGCTGCGCCTTTGTCGTGGCCAAGCGACAACTCTTCCCGAGTGACGCCGCAGTAAATTGAAAGGGGCTTAGAGACGCGCCCTGACAACTCAGAGTCTCGGAGGCAACCCGAAATTTTTATTCATGACACTTTTGATTTTAACACACTCACACATTCAGAAGTTAAGACATTTTTTTTTTCAAAAGTTGTCACTTAATATGGCAATTAAGAAGATAAAATATTTCTATTTCCTATGGCATTATTTTTTTTTTCTCATGAGGTAATAGTAACAGTGCAAAACCACGACTCAAACCTCCAAAATTTTTTAATATTGCCTCTAGTAATCATTTTAAATGTAAATATAACACAAGCTGGCGGCCCGGTAGTCCAGTGGTTAGCACGTCGGCTTCACAGTGCAGAGGTACCGGGTTCGATTCCAGCTCCGGCCTCCCTGTGTGGAGTTTGCATGTTCTCCCCGGGCTTGTGTGGGTTTTCTCCGGGTGTTCCGGTTTCCTCCCACATTCCAAAAATATGCATGGCAGGCTGTTTGAACACTCTCTAAATTGTCCCTAGGTGTGAGTGTGAGTGCGAATGGTTGTTCGTTTCTGTGTGCCCTGCGATTGGCTGGCAACTGATTCAGGGTGCCCGAAGACAGCTGGGATAGGCTCCAGCACCCCCCGCGACCCTAGTGAGGATCAAGCGGTTAGTAAGATGAATGAATGAATGAATGAATGAATATAACACAAGCTATGATCAAATCATAGCTTGAATATCATTTCAATTGACATGAAAACATTGCCCTTCAATGAAAATGGAACTTATTGGCATTTGCAGTCAGGGCGCTCTCATGTCAAAATGCCATCCAATGAGATGGAAAAAAAAAAAAAACATGGTGGATTTTCTGCTTGATTTCAATTCCATCATTGCAATATTAATACAAATGCCGCGTCGCGACTAGCGGAGACGCATCGACGATATTATCCCCAAGAAAAGTTTTCACTTGACTTCCCCTTGTGTCATGCTATACGTCTGCCCCCTTTTATCTATTCGTACCCGCGAACCCGCAGATGATGAATGCCGCCTAACCATTTCCTGCCGACGTTGTTCTCTCCCGACAGCAAAAAGATTCACACTGTCAACGCATTCGGGCTACAAGAATATAAAAACCTCTTTACACACACACACACACACACACACAAAGCCCCAAGTTCCATCTTTGAATCGCTTTCACCCACACCGCCCCTCGTGTGATGTATGTGTTCTGTTTGATCGGGTCTGACGCGCAAGGTCACAGATACAAGGGGAGAAGAAGAAAAAAAGGGAGCTGCTGCTGTGTGCATTATGCTCAAGCGCTTGGCTGCCGGTGCAAAGATGTCAAGGGTGACGCTTGTGTCGGAAATAAAGACGTCCAACAAGGCGCATAACAACAAACGTCAACTTTGGGTTTCCCGCAGCATCTTACGGTAGCTTACTTGACCGACCTCCACGTGACTATATTCCTTTAAAAGCGGCGTAAGATCCGATTAACGTGCGTTTGCTCGAGGGTTGGATTCATGCGTCGAGTGGACTACTTTGCAAAGTGTTTCAACTCGGCAGTGTCTATTTTTAAAGGCACGTGCTATATTCATTTCAACATATGTAGTCGCCATTAAGTGCACAACTGTATGACGGTTAGCTCCAGGGAGAGCCTGAGTGATCGCTAACAGTAGGGAGGAGAGGGGGGGGGGGGGGCTGGGGGGGGGTGTAAACAAACAATCTGGGTCACTTGGTCTTAACTGTGGTGGTGGCATGTAACAGCCAGAGAGGCGGAAGGTTCAGAGGTCGCGTGGCACCAAGAGAGCCAAATCGCTTGTGACAGCAAACTTTGAATTAATCATCGGCCAAGCAGCAAATGGCAGAGCGAGGTCGGGGGTGTGGGGGGGGGGGGGGTGGACGGGCGGACAATACGGCGAGCGCAGCCACGGGGGGCGGCGTATGCGACGCATGACATACAGTCGCGGAGGCTGGCGCGTGTATAAATAGACGCACGCCGCGCACAACACATGTCGAGATGGTCATACACGCGTGACCACCTGGGGGCAGTATATGCTATAATGGATGTTTTGGGAGTGGGGGTGGGGGATGATAAAGAACATATGCCTGGGAGCATTCTTAAATTGTGTTCAAATATCCATTGCCGTGGGCGGCCCGGTAGTCAAGTGGTTAGCACGTCGGCTTCACAGTGCAGAGGTACCGGGTTCGATTCCAGCTCCGGCCTCCCTCTGTGGAGTTTGCATGTTCTCCCCGGGCCTGCGTGGGTTTTCTCCGGGTGCTCCGGTTTCCTCCCACATTCCAAAAATATGCATGGCAGGCTGATTGAACACTCTAAATTGTTCCTAGGTGTGAGTGTGAGTGTGAATGGTTGTTCGTTTCTGTGTGCCCTGCGATTGGCTGGCAACCGATTCAGGGTGTCCCCCGCCTACTGCCCGAAGACAGCTAGGATAGGCTCCAGCACCCCCCGCGACCCTAGTGAGGATCAAGCGGCTCGGAAGATGAATGAATGAATATCCATTGCCGTCACACCGGGACACCCGCGTTTGAAATCGGGCCATTAGCATGAAGCGAAACGGACATTAGAGACAAAGTTATTCGTATCTCGACTACTTTCCAGATTTTTGTGAATGAACCTGGGGCAGAGCTTGGCGAAATTTTGATGCAAGTCTGGATTAAAGCTTGAAAAAGTTGTTTTGATTCCACGCAACGCGGAGGTAACGTGGTTTTCAGACGCAGTTTTTATGAAAGAAAATATATTTTGATTTTGACACAATTGTTTGTAAGGAAATTGCAGGTTCTCAATGGATTTGCCTGTATAGAAATCCAAAGTTATTTTCATTTTGAACACAGTCCTATGAATCTCTACCTGCCGAATTTATGAATGGAATATAATTCTGACCCAAACTGACAAAAATTTTTTTTTTTATGTGTGTGTTTTTCTTAACGTGACAGGTGGAGTGTATTACCGCGAGCAGGTGCAATAACATACCTGTTGCCGGACATTAATCCCGGGTATGAACTGCTGAATGAAATATGAAATATTGTCTGTAACTTTTAGAGCGACATCTGGCGATACTCTCGTGAGAGTTATGTTGCGAAACGATCCGGATGACTTTGAATTTCACTTTGAAGGCTTGAAAGTGTAAGACAGCGAAGCTCTCCTGGGGAACACCAAAGGCTGTCAAGCTCGGTTGTGGATGGGAATCTTTTTTTCCATGTGCTCCATCGCCAGCCATGTATGGGCTTTTGCAAAGGTGCCGGGGGAGGGGGGGTGGGGGGGTAATGGAAGTCGCTCGGGCGCGGCGCCTTCAAATTTTCATGAGGAGCGCTCGGCGCGCTTTGAATACACGTCACGAGTAAAATGCGCCAATTTGGTCGCGTGTTCGCAAATATCAACAAATGTCGAAGCAAGTGCGCGCGCGTACGTATGTGTCTCGTGTCACCTTGGCGTGCCCTGCGGGAGTGGGTAGGGGGGCGTCAAACTGTACGTTTCACGCTCAGATTTGCATAAAAAGTAGAGCACTCTGCGACGAGTCTCTCGCGCTGTATCTCAGATAATGTTATGCAAATTATTCAGGCCGCACTGGCTACGCTAGGATCACGAAAAGTAGTGGACTCGGCTTGAGCTACAAAATTTGTGTTTATTGTTTTTTTTTGTTATTCAATAACTCGTCGTATGATTCGCGTCCCGCGCAGAGCATCACTTCAAGCAGCCCGACACTTTACGGGTGAGAGAGCAGCAAGCGGGGGCGAGGGAGGAAGGTGTTAGCGCGAGGAGGCTAAAGTGTGCTAAGTGCACATCCGAGCCAGTGAGGACAGTCAGCTCTTTTGCCAAACAGCCCCCCCCCCCCCCCCCCCCCGTGGGTTGAATCTACTTGTCAGCGAGGCAGGCAGGGTGACATTTGTGCCTCACCTCAGAAAAGGTCAGACGCTAATTATCTCAAAAAAGGCCAGCAAGCGGCCCAAAGAATAAAAGTAAAACCTGTGGATGAGTCACAAGCATGCGTGTCAGGATTCCAGAGAGGTTGTTGCTTCCTTCACACAAAATTGTGCGCCGCCCGTGTGACTGTCCGGGCAGAACTTGACCATCTGTACACCCTCTGGATACTATCGGGCATTTTTCAGATTTTTTTTCTCTGCAACTTTCCCTTCCTTTTCTGTCCTGTCAGAACAAGATGACCCCTGAAGTACCTGAAGGGGCCCCTATGTGAATTCTAAAAATTAATTTTTTTGCATCGGTTAGTTAGTCGGCGGCGGCCTGGTAGTCCAGTGGTTAGCACGTCGGCTTCACAGTGCAGAGGTACCGGGTTCGATTCCAGCTCCGGCCTCCCTGTGTGGAGTTTGCATGTTCTCCCCGGGCCTGCGTGGGTTTTCTCCGGGTGCTGCGGTTTCCTCCTACATTCCAAAAACATGCATGGCAGGCTGATTGAACACTCTAAATTGTCCCTAGGTGTGAGTGTGAGTGTGAATGGTTGTTCGTTTCTGTGTGCCCTGCGATTGGCTGGCAACCGATTCAGGGTGTCCCCCGCCTACTGCCCGGAGACAGCTGGGATAGGCTCCAGCACCCCCCGCGACCCTAGTGAGGATCAAGCGGCTCGGAAGATGAATGAATGAATGAATGAGGTTAGTTAGTCCTCATAGATTTTTTTTTTGCAGTATGATTTGCACTGTATGTGACTTAGTCCCACTCTTGGTGTGTAGTCAAGACGGGGGGGGGGGGCCAACTCAACAAGTCCCACGTGACTCTTTTGTGCTTATCAATATCAAGCTTAAAAAAAAAAGATTAATCAAGAAAGGAGCGGAACACAACATGTCGTATTTGCATTTCGGGCTCCCCGCTATAACCATTCAACTCGGTCAATATTTGCAGGAGGCTATCGTTACAGAAAGCTCCCGCATGGGCTTGGAAGGTACACACGCACACACAAAAAGTCCCACTCGCGCTCAAAGGAGGCCAGAGATACAAAGGGCCGTAGATCACTGATACGAAGGGCCCCGCGGCAAGCTCCTTGTGTCTCACTTCTTTTTTTTTTTCTCTTCTGGACATTTTTCCAGCGCTGTAAAAACATGAAGGGCTGGGCTCGATTGTTTACACAGCTGGCTGCCGCACAGCGGCTTGCTTAATATGAAATATGAAGAGAGTAGAAGAGGTGAGAGGGGAAAGAACTCGGGAGGAAAATGGCGACCGGAGCCAAGGATAAAAGGGGCGGGTCTTTTCGACCAATTATCCCAACCAAATATATGGACTCCAAATACTCGAGTTGCCGTATTCCGATGCCTTGACACAGGCGCCGACACTCACACCTTCAACCTCCATATTTACATTACTCTCCGGGCTCACGGGGGGGGGGGGGGGGGGGGGGGGGGGGACATGGCACAGATTGCTCAAGAGGATGTTTCGGTTCTCCACACACACAATCAGCATACATCCGCGCCGACACACAAAGCTGCGTCACCTTTGAATACCTATATCCAGGATGTCAAGCTAACAATGTTTTGAGAAAGACTCCGGCGCATATTTCAACACAGAAGATCCGATGACACGAGAGTGAATGACGCACTTAAAGGCAGGGCCCCCTTCCTGTTTATGCCGCCGCTCGCCCGCTTGAGGATCCAAAAAAAAAAAAAAAAAAATGACGTGCGGCCGTGCCCTTTTAAAGCGACGGGCCAGAATTTTGGACCGGAGTTTCTATCGCCGGTCCGGAATCAATCCCCGCGGTGCAATGTGGTGAAACCGAACCCAGAATCGGGTCATCCGGAGGAACATTTCCCCTGCTTGATTGATTCACACGTGAAAGCAACCGTAAAAGTGCAATGTATCAAGCATGAGGGTGTGAAGAGAAAGCACCCAGGCAAATGTCACCGCATGTCCTGGAGGGCTTGTTAGCAACTCGAAGGCAACGTTTATTTGCTTGGATAATCCATCCGAGTCCGTTTATACCTGGGTGGCGCTGTGCATATTCACAGGGCGTTAACGCATGACGGAGAGCAAAGCTTGGATCGTGGCGTTTTGAAGGTCAAAGGTCACCTTTTCGGATTTGGAAGCTAACGTCTACTTCATATAATCAATATGAAGTCGAAAGGAAATCCCTTCCCTCCCTCCCTGAGAATAGCAAAGGTCATTAGCATTCGCCGTCCTACCTCTCTCATACTCGGACTACAATACGCTCGGCAAAATGTAACTCGTAGTCGTAGTAGCAGCGATGCGAGCAAAACGCCAACTCGACCGGCTGCTGACATAACACGCTCTGACCGTTCCAACTATACGCGCAGAAGCTCGAAACACAAACAGCAAGGATCAGATTGAGTGGCCTCAGAGGTCACGATACAAATAGCGGAGCTTTGAGATTAAGAGCGCGCATTAACCACACGTATGGATATCCGCTCTCTATGCGGTGACATACTGTATATACGGCGCGACGCCGAGATGCGGCCGGCTGGAAGCACGCGAAACAAATTTGGGATGCGACGGCAACAGCTGGACGAAGCCAAGTACAAACAGGCGGGCGGCTGTAGCTAAAAATCGGAGTATATATACTGTATATATATATACAGTATATATATATCTATATGGCGGCCCGGTAGTCCAGTGGTTAGCGCGTAGGCTTCACAGTGCAGAGGTACCGGGTTCGATTCCAGCTCCGGCCTCCCTGTGTGGAGTTTGCATGTTCTCCCCGGGCCTGCGTGGGTTTTCTCCGGGTGCTCCGGTTTCCTCCCACATTCCAAAAACATGCGTAGCAGGCTGATTGAACACTCTAAATTGTCCCCAGGTGTGAGTGTGAACGTGGTTGGACATTCATTCATTCATTCATCTTCCGAGCCGCTTGATCCTCACTAGGGTCGCGGGGGGTGCTGGAGCCTATCCCAGCTGTCTTCGGGCAGTAGGCGGGGGACACCCTGAATCGGTTGCCAGCCAATCGCAGGGCACACAGAAACGAACAACCATTCGCACTCACACTCACACCTATATATAAATATATACATATATATATATATATTTTTTTTTTCCCGGATGAGCCGGTCCATATTTCATAAATAAATGATGAAATCAGCCCATTCTTGCTGCAAATCGTCATCAGGAATGGCTTGAAGACGTCCAGCCGAGAAAATGTCAAATGTTAAATACATTTACGCTTGAAATGCAAAAAAAAAAAAAAAAAAAAAAAAATTAAATACACCTGAAGATGCTAAATATGAAGGAATCACCAAAAAAAATCATATTTGATGATACAGTACCACCGCTTACATAGCTCATGTGGGCCCAAAAAAATAAGGACCCTGGATGATGTCACCACGAAGAGCAATAGCGCGACACGCATCCCGCATGAGTTAATCCGCCTGTAATAGAAACGCTTCAGCGAAGACGTATCAAGCACATCTCTCTCCGTCCTCCCTCGCAGAGTCATAAAACTCACGTTGAAAATTGCATGGGCTCCATAAGCTGCCGAGCCTTTCTATTAACTGTGTTATAGCGTAGCCGGCTATAGCTGCAGACGTCCGCCAGGGAATTCGGCTTTCCATTTAGAAGGGAGGGTGGGGGGGGCGGGGCTAGATGAGATTGGTGGGAATGAAGGATGAGAAATGAGACGGGATTTTGTCATTTTTCTTCTTGGCGCGACACGGCAATCTGACGGCCGCGTGCTTGAGTGCCTGGAAAATGGGGGGCGGGGGGGCGGTTGGGAAATAAGCCGAGTGCCGCATTTGCTAATACTTAAACCGTGCGTATTTATTTGTGCGTATTCGCGAGGATTCACGCCACCTTGCGCGACGGCAGAGATGGATGGATGTGAGTGTTCCTCTGAGATCCCTCTAGCCCCCCCACCCCCCCTTCCTCCTCTCGCCAGTGTCCTTAGGCGCACACCAGATGACTATTGATCGGTTAATTGATTGATTGGCATCTGGGCGACAATGAGTCAACAACATCATCACTCTTCCATGGACTCGGGCGCTCTGCCCCCCCCCCCCCCCCACCTTGCGCGACAACAAATATAAACAGCGACATCCTGAAGACAAACGTCTGCACAGAATTTCCCCTCGGGATGTCGTTCAATAATTCCTCCACGTCAAAGTTGCGGAGATAGCATCTACCCTGGAAACACAGTCGACTTCCCCGGAACTTCAAAATAAAAGTATTTTAAATCTGTCCTAATCCACGTTGCGCATTTATCGCGCCCTCTCATCTGCACGTCCTTGAACGTGGCACTCAACGTCAACCTGCACTTGATAAGCGCATCTGCTTAATGTCTTTGAATTAAAATGTAAATTAGATTTCAATGGTTTGGGGGTGTGGGGGGCGGAAGACTCCTACACGCCAGCCTCATCGCCGCCTCCCCTTTTGCGTCGGCAAGTCAAACACTGCCGATGAAAATGAATGAGCGAGGTGCCGAAGCGGGGGTGACACTCGGCGAACAAGGCTCCTGTCCCTCTAATGGACCATAGAGACAATGTCGGACGCATTTCAATTAACAGACAATGGGATGACATGACATCATGACACGTCGGGGGGTTGGGGGGGGGGGGTGACAACGGAGCCCCGGTGGACAAAAGCACTCAAGAGGAAGCGTTAAGATCACGACGTAGGCCGCGGCGAAAGGGGTGAGCGACACCGGGTAGGGGGAGCTGTTACATCTTAATGCACCGCGGCCACCGTGATGAATCGGGTCCGGCGATGGGGGGGGGGGCGGGGGGGGGGACACACACACCGCCTGAAGGCCGCTAACGGCCGCCGCTGTCAGGCTCGCATTAACCTTGAGAACAGCCAGGGGACCGTGTTAGCCCCGCTGACCTCTCTGCTTCACACACACACACGGGCCTGTTGTGTCCACATGTATGACTGAAGGGTGTGTGTGTGTGTGTGTGTGTGTGTGTGTGTTTGTGTGCCTTCGTCAACGCCCTCTCCGGTGTCTTATGAGCACCATCAGTAGGATTAAATCAGTCCATCAAAGGCCGCCGTGAGAGCGTCGAGGCTGTCTGGGCTGAAGTGAATTCAGCCAAGTCTTTCCTTTTGCCCCCCCCCCCCGGGGTTAAGGTCTCATCTCACCCTCATCACCACAGTTTCCAGCGGTCTCTGGTTCTCGACCTCCCCGATGTGGTCATTCTTCTGCCTCTTGCCAAAACCAATCTTTCTGCTCTAATAGAAGTGAATACCTAATTAGCTAGCTTTTGTCGCGCTGCAAATGGGCCGAAACAAAATACTTGATGATGTCACGCCGGCATGATGTCAGGTATGAGCATCCCGCCGACATCCCTCTGTTCGGGTTTACCGTTCCGTAACTTTTCAAAACCGCGGGCACCAGGTTGCATCCGCAACAATTGTCCGCTAGAAAAACTGAACGGTCGCGTTTTTTTTTGCCAACCTTGACGTTTTTCTGTCCTTCGCTCACAAGGCCTTGGAGGCTGTAAAAAGCTTTTAAAGTGCATTTGTGCCCGAGTGGCCAGAACATCGCGCGCGGGGGGGCCGCCTCCGCCCAGCCGTCGCTCCGCGACATTCCCCTTGCATGGATTGTAGCGGTATTTTTAGAAAGCTGCTGACAATATCATGTCCCCTAAATGGGTGTAATTGTATTACGCTCGGAGGTGCTAAAAGCCTCGCGTTGGGGAAGAGCGTCGCAGGAACAGGCGCGCTAAAAAGGCTTTGTAGAAAAGTCAAAACGGCACACGAAGAAGGACATGCATCCAGTTTTGCGAGCACTCAAGTGAAGACAAAGGAGGATGATACGCGGCGTTTTTTTGGTATCGGCGGCTCTTGAAGGTTCTTAACGGCCGCGTGATGATAGATGAACGGCTGAACTTTAATCAGAATGGCGCCTGAAGCGTTTTCGGGGAGGTAAACAGATTATCAGTCAAGCCCTCCTTCCATCTTCCCTCTCGTTCTGCCGGCACATGAGCGCTTCTGACAGCGGCATGCCATTAGTCTCTTTCCCATCAGCACCTTCTTCCCTCCTCCGCCATACGCTCCTCATTTTTACCTCCACGTTACTTGTCAGGGGGGAAGACAACACTAGCTTTGCAGCCAACACTAGTTGGCTGCAGCTTCAAAGTGCCTCGTCGTCCGATTTGATATCTCATCGCTTCATCCGCCATGAAATTCGAAGGTACGAAACCGCCGGCTATTCACCGGCTCTCGTTCTGAAGGATTATTGCCTTTTTCCGCTCGCCCGGATCATGTGATCGAGCTAATCTGCAGGGAGGGTACATTAAAAAACACCCCCGCGCCCCCCCCGCCGCCCGGGTTTACATTGTCACTGTTCACACTTCCCAATCAAACTCGACACATCAATAATGTTCCCTTCATCCGCAAGTCGGCGCCGTGCGCAAACGCGCCCTAATACTCGTTCAAAGTATTCAAAGTTTACTCCGAATTTTGGTATAAAAGTTGCGAAACTTTTACTAGGCAGCTAGCGCGTGACAACAAGGATACGAGTTCTAATTTGGGAGCTGTCAAAATGTGTCGCCGCTATGCCTTCTTCTTCTTCTTCTTCTACCCGCCATCATTTTGTCACGGAAAGAATTCGGCACGTTTCCTCGCATAATGACGCCGGCATCCGTTGGTCTGGTTTGAAATCGCGTACAAAAGCACCTCGGGAGAGGGGAAAATGCTAATAAAGCTATTAATGATAGATAAGCGCGTAACTCAAAATGCCAGCGAGCGATGATGGGGGAGCGTCATCTTAAGAGAAATGTCGTGAATAAAGGAACGAGTGGGAGGTTAGAGAAAGAAAGACGAACCGGGAGGGGTGGGGGGGGGAATAAAAAATAAAAAGCTGCATTCGCTCATCGGGAAATTGGACGGCGCGCTAGCACCCACGTATGCCAGCGCGTGGCCGCGGCAATAATGCACTTGTGCATTTAATGCGAACATTAAAGGAGGCTGAGCGTCCTTGCGCGAATTGAGGCCATTACCTCGGTTCTCCGTGCAGGATTTTTCAACAACTTATCTCTCAAGGCGCCTGTTTTTGCCGCACGTTAATTGTTTTTTTTTTTTGTTTTCATTATCCGCTACATTCGATTGAGTGCGGTCAAAAGAAGATGCCGACCCCTTGTGAGAGCAGAAACCCGTGTCGAGTTAATTTATTTACTACGCAAGATCTACATGTGCGAAGGTGTACCGTGAGATTAAATGTGGCCATCGCTCAATCGAACAGCTCTCTCTTTTCTCGCTAATGTAAGAAATGCTCTCACTATTCTACATGTAATTATCGGAAAATAGGACCAGGAAGACAATCCTGACTCAGGAAGAAAAGCGGAGAAAACACATCCCGGCTAGGTCTAAAAAAAAAAAAAAAAAAAAATCGAAGGAATCTGCAGCATTGTCAAACGCAGAACAAGAATTAGCACGCGGATCCACATTTTAAATTTGCTGGAAAAGGGCGAAGCAAAAAAAAAAAAAAAAAAAAAAAAAAAAAGCATATTTTCTCCGCTTTTTAGTCAGAAACCAACCCATGTTGAGTTTGAACTCTTTGTAGCTTTCCGGGTCCCCCAAAAAATGTTCCACAACCTCTGATGGAGACAAAACAAAAACAAACAAACAACACGGTAGTCTCGTTTTGTTTGGTTTGTTTTGGTTTTACTTTAAAGGCGGTTTTACGCAATTGCCCCCCCCCCCCACCCCCCCGCCCCTCCGCAGACAGCAGATGAAGTCCGCTCGAAAAAAGGACTTTTGCGAGCGCGGGAAAAACGACTCGAGTGCAGCCCAAAATGAGAATAATAGGTGCCTCTTAAGAAGGGAGGAAATGAACAACTGAAAATCAATAAAGTGCTCGAAAGAGAGAAAAAAAGGGAAGAGAGACGGCAGATGAGGCGCACATCGATTTTCGGAACGAGCGGCAGAGAGCGGAGGGCAGGCGGAGAGCGGCCCACGGCTCCAAACACGGAAAGTGAAACGTACCAGATGAAAACAAAAGACGACGCTCGAGCGTAACAAAGACAGACAGGCAGGGGGGGCCGGGGGGGGGGTGAGAGGAAGGTGCCTCCTTTACCTCCGTCTCAATTTGCACAAAACTTTCATTACTACCAATTTGGACCGGGAGCCGTAGGCTGGGCCATTAGGCCCCAGCCCGGTTATCAATCAGCCTAATCGCCCTCCCAGGCCGCTAAATTACAGCACCCAGTTGCTTATTAAAATTTGTCGCCTGTCTCCGACTGCTGGGGATGCGACCCCCCCCCGCACCCGCCTCCCACCCTCCAGACAAATGGCTTCTCAAGAAAAAGAAGCGGGAAAGAAGAATGGATGGGAGAAGGTTAAAAAAGAAAAAAAGAAAAATGGGCTTGCGGAGACGGAGGGGGATCACAGAGATGGAGTTGAGGGTGGGGGGGCAGTGGGGGGGATAGCGATTATCTTACTTGATTTATACACTCAAGTAGATGTGCTGTGGGTTCTTGCACACACACTCGACATCCCAACACCACACACTCTTGCCGCCACATGCAGCCAAATTCATGCTCCCGGTCTTGTCAAAAGCCACACACACACACACACATGCATGCACACACACACACACACACACACACACACAGAGTTGTAAAGGAGGTTTGCAAGAATGCCCTTTGCACACTCAATCAAAGCGCTCGCCAGATAAGACTCATGATGAATGGTGTAATTGAAGGCGGCGGCGGGGGTAATGCAGCATCGCTCCAGGTTCAGAGAAGGGGGGAGGGGGGGGGGGGGGCGTGAGGGTGGAGAAGAGCGGTGAGTAAATGATTAGCCCGTGGGATTTATTGTTATTGCCGGTATTATTCTCAAATCCTGACACCGCCCGCCTCGCCGATTGTATCACGCCTCCAGATTTGACTTTTTTTTTTGGGAGAAGAGCATGACGACGACGACGACGACTCACACTCGCGGATGCTGAGGTGGCATTTTTGAAATCTCTCAGCATCCTTAAAAACGGAGGTCGGCTCAACACGTGGCAAGGTCGTTGAGCTAACGGAGCTCGAGGCCTTTGCCAAAACGACGACAACAATTTCAACAATGAATAAAAAATTAATCGCACAAACAGACGGGACGAGCCGACTGTTTTTTTTTGGGGGGGGTGGGGGGGGGGTTCTGCATGGGGACTTGCTCTTCATCTGTCCTCTGCCTATCTGGTCCATCCGATGACCTTGATTTACCGTGCTATACTTGTCGTGGCTTAATCGCTCTTAATGGATCGTGATTTGTGGCACATGAGGAGATCATCTCAATTAGGGAGGCTTGCTAAGTTGTTGACCTTCTCGCATGTTTGAACGAGTGAGTCTTAGGTGAGCCATTATTTACAGATTTAGTGGGGGGGGGGTGATGTTCATTGGAAAATCGCCCCTTGGCGGTCTGAAGGGACTTCATAGAAATTCAGAAGTCGCACACTGCTTAAAATGCGGCGAACTCAGTTGTAGAAGCACAGTTGGGATTTAGAAAAACAAAACAAACACACACACACACACACACACACACACACACACACTCACTATGCCAACCGTGACCTCCGACAAAGCCTTTGCTGCAGATGAAAATTGAAGAGCATCATAGCTGTTGCTTTTGTCTAAAGGTTTAAAGAGCATATAGTTAAAAAAAAAATTAAAAAAGAGCTAGCTGGCAGGGTGCAGCGATCGAAATACGCGCTACGTTTGAAAAAACAATTATGAAGCTTTGACGTGCTTTTGTTTGTTAGCGCGACAACCCATCACATTTTGTTGTGAACCCAATCGACATGGACGGAAGATTTAGTTTCTCGTCGTATTCAAATCATAATGTTGCCGTGACACAAAAATCTCAATTTAGTCGCCTCGCAAGGAAGTGAGTGCGTTTGATTACGCGCCGAGTGCGTCTCCGCTGCACATAATCTCGCTCGGCGCCGTTTCTTACCTCTGTTGATGGGCAGCGGCTTTCTATGTGTTGAGGTTCAGACTGATTAAGTGGCGCGCTGTTCGGCCAAGTTGGCATCTGCCGGCAGACCGCCTGCATCGATTGCTCGCACCCGGGCGTCTTCTGGAAGTCAAGAGAAGGTAGGCGGAAGGGTGGTGGGGGGAGGCTGTTGGGAGAAAGAAGAAGAAAGAGCAACATTAGCTTAAATGAAAGTTTATTAGCTGCATCAGTCAGTCAGGTGGGGAGGGGGGGGGGATGCGCCCCAGGGCCCGTTCTCCACGTTTCTTCTTGCAATCTATTTCCCCGCTCGCCCCCGCCTTTCACATACGTGTGTGTGCGTACTTGCGAGGGGAGGGGCAGGCATGACGGGAAAACATTAGCTCGTTGGCAAGCCGCTGGTATAGCATCCAGTAATTGGCTCGGGTAATGGTCATGTTCCAAACAAATGGCGTGCGGCCTAACCTTGTACGAGCGACCAACTGCTCCGCCCTCATCTCAGAACCGTCGGACATTTTTTTTTTCCCCATGACAATTTATTCAAACACACCCAAAACGCCGCTCGACCGCTCAGATGACTCGTGACAGTCTGGGGTGTTTATTTATTTATTTTTTTAAACGCGTCCCTCCCTCTGCTCTGCATCCCATCACATGGCCGCCTGTCTGATAGCAAGCTGAGGCACTAAGGTCGCTTGCATCCGGATGATGTGTGTGTGTGTTGTGTGTGTGTGTGTGTGTGTGGAATGGAAGTGTGTACGACTCCATCATCTTGATGGTACGCGGATCGGGATGAGGCAAATAATGGGTATATCGTGCAATGGTGTAGGCAGAGCGGTGTGTGTGTGCGTGTGTGTGTGTGTGTGTGTGTGTGTCATGGCAGCCCCTCACTCAGCGAGCTATCATCTCCCACCAGACGGGCCCCACCGAGTTGACCCAGCTGGATAATGAGATCCATTATGATTTACGTGCCAAGAGGACAACGAGACAGAACAAAGACTCGCACAGACATCGCCGCGGTGTACATGTCGGGGGGTGGGGGGGGGGGGTTGTGCGTGTGGATCTATTCACTGTATGCGCCAATGAGCTCTGCCGCAGTTTCATATTTCACGTCTCCATTGTGCGCGCGCCTTCCAGTGCGAGTCCGAGGACTTGGTGCCGGCGAAACCCGAGACTTGTCTTTCGCTCTATGTCCATTTTCTCTCAATTTCTTTCACCCTCTGGTGAAAAACGCAAGTACACTCCATTTCTCAAACACACACACATCGCCCCAAGGGCCTTGGAGGCAAAAATCAAAAAGTGAAGCGGGGATGTGCCGCATCACAAAAAAAAAATAAAAAATTGGACCACACAACCTCAGTTTGAGTGATCGCTACCCCTGCACAGCACTGCAGCTTGCTGGGGATTAGTCGCCAGGTATTTGTGTGTATATGTGCCCGTATGAGCTCGCCGTGTGTGTGTGTGTGTGTGTGTGCTGGATTTGTTGTTGGAGAGCTGCGCTAGCTGTCAGGCGGATTTCACAAAAGCAGTTGGCACATACTGGTCGTGGGAGCGCACTATTTTGAATCAAACTCCTCAACCGTTTCAATGAAAAAAAAAATCGACCCAATACATAAGCAGAGCACAACTGAGCCCCCCCCCCCCGCCTCTCTTCGTTACAGAAATTCCCCCTTGCCTAAAAAACAACAACACATCAGCCCATTGAGAGCACAGCGACGAAAACAATGCAGGATTCTCTGCTGTTCCTGCTCTGCTCTCGATTCAAATGACGAATTAGTCAGCCCAAATGTCAGGATGAGGACCGAGGTGGAGGCATGTGGAGCAGGAAGAGGAATATTCAATGGCTGCAACGCTCGGAAGAGGAACGATCACAAGGGAAGACGGGCAGGTACTATTTAAAAAAATAAAATCTAACAAAATATCCTTTCAAACCTCGTTCTGCTCTTCTAACCGATCTAAAACTAAAAATAAATAAAAATCGTTTTTAAGACCCCTTGTATGATTTATGACCTCTGGTTTGCTCAAACATGAACGTGCGCGCATTTCCATCATCAGGTGTGATCAGCGCGACTGTCCACAAGCCAACATTCGCTCATGCGTGACGACGCCGATGCGAAGGTGTATTCATCCTCACATGATGACACATTTCCCACAGCTCAATATTGAACTTTTAGACCGCAACACACACACACACACACACGCACACAGGCGCAGGCGCGCACACGCAGGCGCAGGGTGAAAACAAGGTAGACGAGAAGGAGCTGACAAGTCCTGTTAAAATAAAAAGGTCAAACAAATTAAATAATCATCAGAGCGAATGAGAATGAACAGTGTGCTGGCGCAGTGGGGGTGCACCATGGAGGGAGGGCGGGGGGTGGGGGGGGAGGGGGGGGTTGGGAGGGGGGCGTTGTCGCTCAGAAAATATGTAGCACAATCATTGCTGTGAACTGAATTTGGGCTTTATTGCTCCATGGCATTTCTTGACAACTTTTGGGGAAAAATAAAATGTTTTTCTTGTCTCCATTTTGCGATTGAATATGCAACGATTGTTTTTTCAGATCCCCCCCACCCCCCGCCCACCATGCATTTCTTCCACTGAGATACTTCAATGTCCTCACATGGGGGCAAGGAGAGGCCCACATCCAACACACGGATACTACAGTACGTGCAGTGACTACAATTTATTTAAATTTAAAAAAACAGTTTGTAGCGTACTGGGGGGGGGGGGGGGCTGGAATGGATACATGACATTTGGAATCATTTCCATAAGGACATTGAAGTAAATTGAGATACGGCCTTGTGCTACCGACCAATGTACTCGGAGATGATTGCTGGGATCGCGAAACTTTTTTGTCCCCCCCCCCCCCCACCCCAACATGGACAAATCCCTGCAGCAATCCCCTCAAATATTCAAGGTTTCATTTTGCCAAGAATATGCGATATTTTGACATGACTTAAAAGTGATTTGGAGAGCAGGGGATGTTAGTTTCATAACATTCAAGCTAGCTTCCAAAAAATAAAACTAAAGTGGGTTTTCTATGATTTGAGGAGGCCTGTGTTGGATTTGCACAAGATTTTTTGAGGGGGAGGGGGGGATTAAAGTCTTAGAATTTTCATAAATAGCATGTGAATTGTATCTCGTGTTTCTTTGACCGGCGCAGAGAAGCCTACTGAATTTCATGGAATGTTTTTATGTTGAAAAGCACGTTTCGATCGAAAACCTCGCAAGCATCTAGTCATTATCTCTGCGGAGATACGCTTTTCCTCCGCCGAATGGTCAGCCGCTCGCTGTGCTATTTCCAACCTGTTTAGTCTGCTGGGGAGTCTCAAGCCACATCCACGCCGCCGTGGCATGACTCTGGGAAGTCGTGTGGCCCCCCCCGGGACGCACCGCTGCGACTAAAATAAGTCCCTCGTGACGAAGCGCTAACACAACAACAAGCGCGCCTTTAGATCTCGGCGGGACAGAAAAGGTGCGGCGATATTTCTCCAGCAAACCCCCCCCCCCCCCCCCGCACCCCCCTCGGCATCTGAACGCTCCTTAACAAAACAGTTGTTGGCTCACAGTGGTGCCAAGCCTAATCACTTCCTTTAGCGCCAGGTGGTTCTCATTGACGGAGGCCCGACTTTTCGACGCGGCGGGACGCTCGGACGGAGGAAATTGGCTCCTCTGCGCGCGTTTATTGCTGACGAGCTGTGTCCAAACGCCGGCCGCTGCCCCCCCTTTTTTTAAAAATCCAAGGATCTTTGAGCCGCCTGTTCCGCTTCGCAGAAACATCTGTGCCCGCGCGCGTTCGCGCCCCAGTCCAGAGAAACAATTACAACCACCTTTTTCCTATTTACGCCCCCCCACCACCACCCACCCTCCCCGTTAAGCGCAATTCTGCGGAATTAGATGCAGTCTATGGAATAAGTGGAATCTTTTCATGGGCCCGCCGCTTGCCGTGGTAGCCGCGCTAATAAAGAGGATGAAAGAGAAGCGTTAATCAAAACGGAGCATCTCGTCTGCGCAAAGAAGGAGTTGGAGGAGAGACCTCAAAGTGGCTCCTAAGGGATGTTTTGCGAGGGTGGGGGGGGGGGGGGGGGGGGGTTGGCGGAAAGGATTCCGGATGATATTTGTCTGTTGTGCTATTATCTCGCTAAATGAACACAGTGGCTCTGTAAACGGAACCGTCAGTTCGACAAAATCGAGATAAAACGGGGCATGAATACCGTTCCCTGGGGTCCGCCTCTAATAATCGCTCAGCAAAACCCTCGGTAGGGGCCATCCCTCCTGCGCGAGCCGCCTTTGAATCCCTCCCGGGCTCGTCCGTTTTGGATAGCGGCGCTAACGAGAAGGGTCTGATTAGATTTGAATGTCAAGAGAGAAGGACGATACTGTTAGCTTCCAATTAAAAGGCCCGAGCGTTGCACTCCCCCCTCGACTAACTCGACGGCATCTGCATGTCCGTTTCACGACGCCGTTTCACGTCATCCCGATCTTTTGTCTTTACGCCGACATCAAAGAGCTAAACGCTCCGGACTTGATAGCGCCTACGGGTTGAATGCAAAGATTCAAGGCGCATTACAGTCCTCCCAAGCATTCCCATGTTATGGATCGCACAGTAAATAGCTAGCGAGCGGCCCGCTAAAGCTAAAGACATATTTCAAACTCACAGAAACATACGTAATTGCGCAAACACATGTTATGTGCAACCGGGGCCTCACTGGAGCTCCCCGAGAGCCTCGAGCAGGCACGTAGCAAAGTCGTACACGCACATGGAGGAAGTCTGGAAAATACAAATAAGAGGGAGGACTGAAAGCCAGAGAGAAAAGGAGGAGCCCGGAGTGTCATTTCTCGCTGCCTCCCCCGTTCTCCCCCTCTTCGCAAGTCAACCAGCCCCCCCCCCCCCCCCCCCCCCCATCACCCCAGTGTGATGTGGCTGCTTCGTGGGGACAATTACCAACTGACACTTCATCATGAGCCGCGCGACAGGCGCTGACGGCCCTCGTCCAAACAAATGATGCGAGGTCGAGGTTGCGGGCCTGCCTCCGAATGCGCCTGCCTCCAAGCCCCGAAGCACGACTCCGCGCCGCATTAGCGCGCACACAGACACACGGACATTAAAAGAGACTCCTTAAGAAAAAACACATTTATCAGCATGCAGAGAGAGGGGTGGGGAAGGGTGATGGAGAAAACGGGGCTACACCCCCCCCTCCGCCAGTCATACGCGCCCGGCGAGATCACACATTTAAATGTAATCACACGATGGGGTAAAAAAAGCCAACAAGGTGAGATGGCAATCAATCAGCGCTGCGACAAATGCAAGGAATCAATTAGCCTCGACGTCAACTCTCCCCGGGC